>NW_026068687.1:9670-15039 GCF_014885135.2 Alexandromys fortis
ATCAAACTTCTGGGTTATACCAGGGTCATAGAATGAGTATTTTCTTATAGATCTAATACATCAATTTCTCATGACACATTCTTAGGATGGAACTTATATAGAACTATCTAAGTTCACAATAAGGTCACTTTTCATAAATCCGTAAAAACAAAGCAAACCTGAGGATTATTTACATATGCGACAGTAAACACTACCAGAGGCAAACCTTAGTTAAACCATTGCTAGTACTCTTAGAGTGTTCTCCACAGCTGTATATAAAGAGCAGATATCCATTCAGTTAATAGTTTTGCACACTGGAAATTTCAAAAGCATCTCAGGAGAGTCTTCATATTGTATCACCTCACTGCCAGGGCAAAAGGTCAGGAGAGGTCAAAGGTGGGGCAGGCAGTGAGGGTGCTCCTTCATTTTTTGGTAAATCCACCCCCTGCAAGAGTATTTTTGAGGGCAGAGCTCTCTTAATCAAATCAGTCTTCTCTGCCTCTGTCCAGGTCTCAGCATGGCCATGCTGGGGATGAAGTTTCCAACACAGGAATGTATGAAACACTCAAACCCTAGAAAACTCCTTTTCCTTCCAGCTGAGGAAGAAAGACTCCTTAAGCATACGATTCTACCACTGCCAGGAAGCTGTTACCATTTCAAAGTAAAGTCACGCTGTAAATGTGCAGACAACTCATAGCAAATGCAGGGGATCTACTTTAAAAAGGTATCAACAAGTAATGCTGTTTGTTAGTATAACCTACTGGGGCAAATGTTATCTTCATTTTAGAAATGAAGATGCTAAAACCATTAGCAATTAAACAACTTGCTTAAGACAGCATCAAATGGGCCAAACTCAAATGCAGGAAATGGACACATCTGAAGGGCTCACTAAATAGCAGCACCTTGCCTGTGCAAGCAAGGGTGGCTGCAAATGAGATGTGTCCACTAATGTATGGCTTACTCTCTAGAAGACACTGCCTACAAACTTGGAGCATACTTTTTAATTCTTTTTTAGAACTTCTAAACCTGCAGGTTGTAGCATCTATAAAGACTCAAAACAATGCAAATGTAGTCCGTCTTGAAACTGCTAACCTACAAAAAATTTCATGATTGTTTAAGTAATTGGGAGGGGGTGTGAGAGTCAATTGTGTGGTTCTTGAACATTAATCTGTAGAGGATAGAAGCACTGTGCAATTTCAAAAGGTTGGACACATCTGAATATGATTTCTTTTAGCAAGCTAAGGATCTGGCATGTAGAAAGTTTCTGAGTGGAACTTACAGCCCCAAATTTCATACACTAAAACATGAAACAGACACCACATGTGACTGCAGCAAGTGACTTAGGAATGAAAACCTCTCATTTCCTTTGTATTTTAGTCAAATTTGAGAAGGGTGTTTAAAATTCTCTATGTTTCCTATGGGTTCAACTTAAGAATCCAGAAGTTTCGGCTTCTTTTCTTAAGTCGGATCCTGGTTTAGCCAACTATTCACCTGCTGCCCGATGCTTGGGTTCTCCCTAGATAAATTACAATAGTGTTGTCGTGTACTTTTTTTTGGTTTTTGAGACAGGGTTTCTCTGTAGCTTTGCAGCCTGTCCTGGAACTAGCTCTTGTAGACCAGGCTAGCCGCGAACTCACAGAGATCTGCCTGCCTCTGCCTCCCGAGTGCTGGGATTAAAGGCATGTGCCACCACTGCCCGGCTCTGTTTTTGTTGTTGAACACAGACTTTGGGAGTAAGGAAAGAATCCTTTCACCCTCCTCCAGCATGTTCATTTCAAATGTCCTCCCTTAGAGTGTAAACTGTTTCTGAAACAGGGCACTATTATTAATCCTCACAGTATCAAAGGGTCTGCTGTGGGAACAAGAAGCCTGTCCATGAAGGGACCAATGTGCTTTGCCCATCCCTCAGTCTGGAAACCCAGCCTGATTGTTTAGGTGGAATTACCTCACAAGTTTCTGTTGGATGTGGCAAATCTCAATGGTGTCATTAGTGTTTGCTCTCTCAGTCAGCTTACTACATCTTATCTGATAGATGTTGGATGTGACCCATTTGGTGATTGTCTGCTCTCTTTCTGCTATTAGCTACTTGTTCTAACATTTTTACTTGGTACACACTTTAAAAAAAAAACCTTTGAGACTGAAAATATACTACTCATATATACTTTGTATTGGTAGGCAGATAGGACCTACTAAAATGAACAAGTTAACCCAAAAATTGAGGAAACTCAAGGTAACACCAGTAACAGGAAAAGAACCAGCAACAGAGGTAGAACAAAAATGGTGTGATACAGCCAAAATAATAAAAGACAAGATAGGGTATATGAAACCAACAAACATAAAAATGGAATTAACAGATCCACAGTTGCTAAATCCAATTCTAGATAGGGCCCCCAAGAAAGAAGTACCAGCAATATTGGTAAAAACAATAAAAGATATTGATAAAAATAGATTAATTGGAAAAAGGCTAGACTTGAATATTACCAGACACAGGGCAGACCTGGCCAGTCAGCCAGTCTGAAGCCATTCCCTCTTTTCCAGTAAGTACACAAAAAAAAAAAAAGACTCCTTTATTGGCAAAATTAAAAGGACTGTCATGGTGGGTACCCCTATCAGGGGATGGACCAAATATAGAAGATACTGCACCGCACAGAGGTGAATGGGTAGAGGAGCTAAGACCATTTACTCCAGGAGAGGTAAGTGAGTTAAGACAAGAATATGCCCAAAATGGCATGAAAGATGCCTCACGGATAGTGAAACTCTAGGAAAAAGGTACAGACACAGTTATGTTGACAGAATATGAAATGAGAAAAATCCGTAATATAGTAGAAAATCCGAATATAGCAGAAGCTCTAGAGCATTGTTTGAATGTAAGCCAGGGTGATACCCACCCCCTATTATACTGGATTACAGCAGCTTGGAGACATGCATTTCCTACTATGGATCATACCCAGTTTGGAGCAGCAGGCAAATGGATGACATACCAGGAAGGTATACAGCTAGCAAGAAAATTAGGCATATTGAATTTATAGACAATGAAACAAACACACCACAGGCAGCTCCACTAATTCCACAATTTAAGAATATAATAATTAAGGAAGCGCCACTACACCTCAGAATGAGTTTAGCAGGACCAATTCAAAATTGCCAAACAGTGGCAAAAGCCACTAATTTTTTCAAAAACTTCAGAGAGATGGATAATGATAAAGTATTGTCATTTCCAGTCAGTAAGAAACCAAGATGATTTTTGCAAAATATAAGGAAAATTAAACCTCTTGGAAAGGCTAGAACAGGGCTTCCCATAAGACCTAATCAACCATGGAACCCATGGAGGTCAGTAGTAGAACAAAGAAGGAAACCATTCCCACAGAGACCTTTTTTAGGGTACAACAGAGGACCAGCAAATACTGGTCTTCACATAAAAATTCAACAAAACAGATGGCAACCAGACAGGAGCAGATCAATACCCATACCAAGGGGAAAAAACAGGTGGCAAAACAGGTGGCAGAGACAAAATGCCACACCCAGGAACAGCAGCCACTAAGACCAGTGATAAACCTGCCAGTAGTTAAAAAGGGAATAATAGTACCAACAAAATGGCTTTTAGATACAGGAAGTGAAATAAGTATCTACAGAGAATTTACAGATAATTATAAAAATAAAAAACAGATTAGAATACAAGGAGTTAATACAAAAAGAACAGTGCCAGTAATAGAAATAATTATTCAATGTTATGATGTTAAGCATAAGATAGAAGTACCTAGTTTTTCTGCTCCACTAAATAGTTTAGGAATTAAAGAAATTAGTAAACTATTCCCATTCTTCTCGAATTACAAGTCCATAAGGAAATACTATGTAAATTTAGCAGAAGTAAAAATTGAACCAGTAAAATTACCAAAAATTCCTCCAACTTCTACAGCACAATACCCCATTAAAGGAGGTATGGCTGAAATTTCAGATATGGTCCAGATTCTTTTAAAAGAGGGCATTATAGAACAAGCACAATCTTTTAATTACAACTCACCAGTGTGGCCAATACTGAAGCCAAATGTAAAATATAGATTTACAGTAGATTACAGGAGGATTAATGAAAAAACCCCCCAGAATGCCAGGTACTCTACCATACATAAAAGATTTTTTTAACAAATAAGACAATATGCACCAAAATGGCGAGCAACAATACACTTGACTGATATGTTCTTTGAGATACCGTTGCATCCAGAAAGTCGGGAAATTACAACATATGCATGGCAAAATAAAAAATATAGATTTAAAAGATTGCCACAAGGATATTTAAATAGCCCAATTATAGCACATGCAACACTAATGACATTAGAAACATTACCAGAAGTTAAAGGTAAAATATTATCATATGTAGATGATGTATTAATTATAGCACAACTAAAGGAAGATGCTACTGAAACATTAAGAATTTTAGTCCAGCATTTAAGAGATAATGGTTGGACAATCAATATGGATAAGATACAAAGTCCATCACAACAAGTGAAATTTTTAACAGTCCATTGGAGCACTGATGGACCTAAAATACCAGACAATGTCATTGATAAGATACAATCCCTAGAACCACCAAAAAATAAAAGTGAGATACAACATATTAAAGGAATCTTTGGATGTTGGAGACAACACATTCCTTATTCACATCTTATTTTACAACCTTTATATAAAATAATAAGAAAATCAGAGGACTTTGTGTGGCATAAAGAACAGGAAGAGGCATTAAAAACATGCCAGGAATATGTTAAGGAATTTAGTAAATTAACATTTATATAACCAGAACAAACAGTAATATTGGATATTTTATATTATCAAGGATATGGCAATTGGAATATTTTTACGAAAACAGATAAAACTATTACACCAGTAGGTTTTTATAGTAGATGCTTTCCGTGGACTGAAAATAAATTTAGTTTATTTGAAAATACTATTTGGACAGTATATGACGCATTAAGAACAATACATTCATTATTATAAAATAATGCAGTAATCATAAGAACAATCACACCAATAATGGACTGGATTAAGGCACCAGGAAAAGCATGGTCAGGATTACCAATGGACGGTAAAGTCCTACAATGGAAATGGTATTTACAAGAATTTTTGAACAATAACCAGATATCCCAAAAAGGAAACATACCTAACATTTCAGGACAAATTTTACAAAAACCAACATTAAAATTGCCAGAAATAACCAAAACCCCTAATATACCAAAGCCAATAGGGCTGTGATGGACAGAAGAATATAATCCAGGGATGATAAATGCATGGTTTACAGATGGATCCTCAATCTCAAAAAATAATATTATACATTGGGAAGCAGCAGCATATAGACCCAAAGATGGCACAATATTAACAGTGGTATGAGCAAGTCAGCA
>NW_026068687.1:21020-22233 GCF_014885135.2 Alexandromys fortis
GCCATCTGTTCTTGGGTAAATTGGGATTACACTGACTGGGAACTGGTGTAATCAAACCAAGATGGACATGACCGGACATCCCAGCACAGGAGCAGTATGAATGAAGGAAGCAGTAATGGACTCTGAGCAAGTCCAAGTGCAGACACACTTTTATTGACTCAATTCTATGCCCTGTGAATTCAATACAGCAGAGGCCTTGCCTTTTAAGCTAGGTAGAATGCTGTCTTGGTGTCACTGGGCAGCCCTGTCTCCCAATGCAGTTTTAGGTCATAGTCCCAGCTCAATAGAAACTTTATTCCTTGGTCATGTACCTACAGCCATCTTGAAGTAGAAGTTTATTTTTGTTCATCTATTAATCTGAAAGCTAAGTAAATCCCAAGGTGGCCTCCTGGGTGGATTCTGTGGCTCACCAGGGGATCTGCTGAAAGCTTCTAGCAGGAGGTATCTGCGTTGACTCCCGGGAGCTAGAAGAAGCTTCTGCCACCCCCACCAGAGCTCCTTGGAGCTATGCCTGAAGCAATGCAGAAACTCTATAACAATACAGTGAGCTAGGATACATGCAGGAAGAACCCTGTATACATAATAAATAAAAAATCTTTTTAAAAAATACGCCTGTTTTTTTGGTTGGAAAGAACTGAAATTCACCAATCAGTTATGGAGGTGGGAAAGCAAGTAATCAATTAGCAATATCATCTGTCTCTGGTGAGGGTCCCCTACTCCTAGGTTGCATACGGCCAGCTTTTTGCCATGTTCTTGGGTAACTTAAGTAGTTAAAGGCCTGTTTTCTAAATGTACAAATATTACTTATTTAGACTTTGCCCCAAAAACCTTGTCACCCACAAAAGACCCTACCTCACTCTGTGACTTTCTTGAAGGTCACTGTATATAATTGTCAGGGTTGGGATAACCTTCAGTAGTGCTTGAGGCCTCAGTCACCCTGACAAAGAAGAAAATGCCATGGGTCATTCATTAGCATACTTGATTACTATGCCATCAATGACAATCAGGTCTATACTACTGTGAGGTTTTCTTTGTTGGAATACTCATGTTTGAGGCAAGTGGGGTATGAATTATATGTGAATAAATAATAAAATATACACAATCACACACATTTTCATGTAGACAACAAGTGTTCAAACCATAATGCTTTTGGCCCAAGTGTCTCAAATTTATGTCACTCTCATTTTGTAAAATAGATTTATTTCAATAAAAA
>NW_026068687.1:28260-30568 GCF_014885135.2 Alexandromys fortis
AGTACAGTGAACTGAGCAATGATGAGACTGAGGAGGGCTGGGCAGAAAGTTTCAGGCCCCTTCCTTTGAAACAACTGTCTTGCTCTGGCTGCTTGAGGTATGATGTGTGTGGCAATGGTGAGCATCCCTGAGAAGTGTGTAAGGTCATTTCTGAAAAGCCACTAGCCCACACTTACTAATAATCTCAGCATTGGACAGCTGACTGACCACACTTTTCTCATTTTTTGTACTATTAAGCTAAGAACCCATGTCGTATTCTAATTAAGAACTCTGTCTTTGAGTTTCTCTATCTTTCTGCATTTTACTATAGACAGTCAGGAGAAACCTGAACCGTTTTAGAAACATCTTCATGCAAATATCCAACCCTTTATAACTCTGAAGGCTAATACTCAGAAAACATTGGAACACAGGAACAATGCAATCAGGGTCATTGACTCTGTGTGACAGAACCTTTTCCAGTTCCCAGTAATGTGCTCCTCACCTGCACAGCTTCTACTATCCATGTTTCTGCCCACAGTCTTATCACCAGCATTTGGAGAGTCTCTAAGGGGATTGATTCCTTGCGCCTTTCTCCGTCTATGTGAGTCTGGGCCCATGCTAGAGCTTCCCTCAGTAGTCTGTCCATGGAGAGGTATGCTGTTCACAATAGCGTAAAACCTTGTCCTATGTCTACATATTAACCCAGTCTCAAAACCACTCTTAGGCTTTGGGGTTCTGGTTAAAGCAACATTCTCACTCTATGGTACAGGTTTCTCTTTCTCTCAGACCATTAGGAATGCTTTAATAAAATATCATAACTGGGTGGTGTGTGTGTGTGTGTGTGTGTGTGTGTGTGTGTGTGTGTACAGGCATTTCTCAAAGCTCTGAAGGCTGGGTCATTCAAGTGCAAATGCCTGCATATTTGCTGTGTCCTGAGGATCTCAGTCCTGGTTCATAAATGGCCCTCTCACATGATTATTTTATAAGGCCCCTAACAACATTTACAAGGTTTCCACCCCAGGAACAAAAGACTTCCCCAAAGGTTCCAACTGTCCTCCTATTGCCCCAAAATTAAGATTCCAGCAGGAGAAGCAGCCCTGTCACACCACAGCCACTGCTTGGGTTAATCCATGGAGAAATGCCAGGCAATGGTGATGCATGCCTTTAATCCCAGCACTTGGGAGGCAGATTTCTGTGAGTTCGAGACCAGCCAGGTCTACTGAGCTAGTTCCAGGACAGGCTCCAAATCCAGAGAAACCCTGTCTTGAAAAACCAAAAAAAAAAAAAATCCATGGAGAACAAGAGTGACTCCTCACCCCTGTCAGTCTCACACTCACTGAATCCATGCAGCCTACAGACCTACAGACAGATGGAAACCATTCCTTTGAAAAGTTAATTGCATACCGTTTCATTATTGAGACTTCTTTTTTCAATTTACCTTTAAGGAAGAGGGATAGGAAGCAGAGGGTATAGTCTTTGAGAATATAATAAAAGGGTGGTTGTGAAATTTTTTATGAAAATATTTCATATCATGTAAATAGAGGAAAGGACTGTGTGAAAAAATATTAAAATATTCTTTTAATTAATGGCTGTTCATATCAATCTTCTGGGTTATACCAGGGTCACAAATGAGTATTTTCTTATAGATCTAATACATCAATTTCTGATGACACATTCTTAGGATGCAACTAAATATAGAACTATCTAAGTTCACAATAAGGTCACTTTTCATAAATCCGTAAAAACAAAGCAAACCTGAGGATTATTTACATATGCGACAGTAAACACTACCAGAGGCAAACCTTAGTTAAACCATTGCTAGTACTCTTAGAGTGTTCTCCGCAGCTGTACCAGGAAACTACAGATTGAGTAATTTTTTTTAATATAATTTTTTTATTGAAAAAAAAAAAGATTTCCGCCTCCTCCCCGCCTCCCATTTCCCTCCCCATCTCCCTTTTCCCCCCTCCTCCCTCTCCTCTCCCCCTTCCCCCCACTCCTCTCCCCGTCCCTCTCCAGTCTGAGGGGCAGTCAGGGTTCCCTGCCCTGTGGAAAGTCCAAAGTCCTCCCCGCTCCATCTTGGTCTAGGAAGGTGGACATCCAAACTGGCTAGGCTCCCACAAAGCCAGAATATGAAGTAGGATCAAAACCCAGTGGCATTGTCCTTGGCTTCTCAGCAGCCCTCATTGTCCGCTATATTCAGAGAGAGAAAAACATATAGCTATCCTCCTGATTATGGGAAGTAGACAAGATTGCCGGGCAAAAAATGGGATCTTGGGGGAGGGGGGAAGGGAGGTAAGGGGAGATGGGGAGAGAAAAGTGAGAAGGGGAG
>NW_026068687.1:35277-37884 GCF_014885135.2 Alexandromys fortis
CAGAGAACCTGAAATGACCCTATCCTATAGCCATACTGATTAATATCTTGCATATCACCATAGAACCTTCATCTGGAGATGGATGGAGATAGAGACAGAGACCCACACTGGAGCACTGGACTGAGCTCCCAATGTCCCAAGGAGGAGCAGAAGGAGGGAAAATATGAGCAAAGAAGTCAGGACCACGAGGGGTGCACCCACCCACGGAGACAGTGGGGCTGATCTATTGTGAGCTCACCAAGGTCAGCTGGACTATGACTGAAAAACCATGGGATAAAACCGGACTCTCAGATTGAGTAATTTATAACGAGCAGATATCCATTCAGTTCATAGTTTTGCACACTGGAAATTTCAAAAGCATGGTGCCGGCATCTCAGGAGAGTCTTTGTATTTTATCACCTCACTACCAGGGCAAAAAAGTCAGGAGAGGTCAAAGGTGAGGCAGGCAGTGAGGACGCTCCTTCATTTTTTGGTAAATCCACCCCCTGCAAGAGTATTGTTGAGGGCAGAGCTCTCTTGATCAAATCAGCCTTCTCTGCCTCTGTCCAGTTCTCAGCATGGCCGTGCTGGGGATGAAGTTTCCAACACAGGAATGTATGGAACTCTCAAACCCTAGAAAACTCCTTTTCCTTCCAGCTGAGGAAGAAAGACTCCTTAAGCATATGATTCTACCACTGCATATAGAACGATTCTGAGTGGCACTTAGAGCCCCAAATTTCGTACACTAACACATAAAACAGACACCAGATGTGACTGCAGCAAGTGACTTAGGAATGAAAACCTTTCATTTCCTTTGTATTTTAGTCAAATTTGAGAAGGGTGCTTAAAATTCTCTATGTTTCCTATGGGTTCAACTGAAGAATCCAGAAGTTTCGGCTTCTTTTCTTAAGTCAGATCCTGGCTTATCCAACTATTCACCTGATGCCCGATACTTGGGTTCTCCCTAGATAAGTTACAATAGTGATGTCGTGTGCTGTTTTTGTTGTTGAATGTAGACTTTGGGAGTAAGGAAAGACTCCTTTCCCCCTCCTCCAGCATGTTCATTTCAAATGTCCTCCCTTAGAGTGTAAACTGTTTCTGAAACAGGGCACTGTTATTCATCCTCACAGTATCAAAGGGTCTGCTGTGGGAACAAGAAGCCCGTCCATGAAGGGACCAATGTGCTCTGCCCATCACTCAGTCCAGAACCCCAGCCTGATTGTTTAGGTGGAATTACCTCACTAGTTTCTGTTGGATGTGGCAAACGTCTCTCTCGATGGTGTCACTACTGTTTGCTCTCTCAGTCAGTTTACTACATCTTATCTGATAGATGTTGGACGTGACCCATTTGGTGATTTTCTGCTCTCTTTTTGCTATTAGCTGTTTGTTCTAACATTTTTACTTGGTACACACTTAAAAAAAACTTTGAGACTGAAAATATACTACTCATAGGTCCCTGCCCGACAAGACAACACTTCTTATTATCAGTAAATGGGCTTTTCTTCAGGGTGATTATAACAGTCCTATTAAATACAGTTTGAAATGTTCAGAATAATTCCTGGAGAATGGCCTTCCTGACCAATACTGTCTCTCTTTAGTAATTCAAACTGTAGTTAAGATCTTTCTCTGAGAGTTATTAGTGTCAGTTAGTACAATCTTACCTGAATGAGGAGATTAAGTATCTTCAGGTACCATTAAATGTTATAAAATCTACATATCTCAAATTGGACAAGGAATTGATAATGGACATTTGCGAATTTCATCATTTTTTTCTGAGTATGAAGTAGGAAAATCTATTTCATTCCCATCATAGCGTGTGAAGAGAACCCACAATGAGCAAAAAAGGAAACACTCTGTGATGATAAGGAAACTTGCTTCCCAGACTCTTCTTGATCAAAAATTAAGTGCTGTGAATAAAATTTCATAAAATTTTATAAGAATAACTTAAAAGTAAAAAAATTAGGAATAAAGGGGATAAATGTATAAAAGTAAGATTTTCAAAGTTCCAATTATGAACAGCAAACACTTAAGTAGAAGTAGCAGGAAAGATAAAAAAAAGGAAACATGATTCTCAAATCTATAAAAGTTTCCTTATAATCAGAGTATTTATCATGTTTCAGTTGAACAAAAAACGGAAAACATATTCAGAAATTTCAGTTGGGTTGAATCTGAATGGCCTAATTTTTAGTTCTAAGATGCTCAATAAAACCTCCAGTAACAAGAAAATACACACACACACACACACACACACACACACACGCACACACACTTGTACACAAGGCCTAGAGAAAGTATAAACTCCAAGTAGAATTATATAAACTTCTAGAAATCAAACCAACAATATCTGTATAAAAAAATACAGCCATGATTTTATATTGGTGGAACTCGAAAGCATACAATAAAATGGAGAGAATACTGCAGCATCCTAAAGAAAAGCATTTCAGCCTGGCGATGGTGGCATATGCCTTTAATTTCAGCACTCGGAAGGCAGAGGCAAGTGGATCTCTGTGAGTTCGAGACCAGCCTGGTCTACAGAGCTAGTTCCAGGACAGACTCCAAAGCCACAGAGAAACCCTGTCTCCAAAAACCAAAAAAAAAAAAAAAAAAAAAAAAAAAAAAAAAAAAAGA
>NW_026068687.1:39018-42840 GCF_014885135.2 Alexandromys fortis
TAAAGTTGCAAAGTTCAAAACTCAACTGAGAAACAAGTATGAGAAGGTATATTGGGCAGGGCTGAGTTAGAAAATCTCAAAAGTCCTTACACTCACAAGACAAAATAGAAAACAAGATCAAAGTGATTCCAATTATCAAAGTAAGCATTTTAAATTTAAAGTAAACATCATTAGAATAAAAAGGGGATGTTTATCATAGGAAAACCAACTAAAGGATGGGATAAATAACTGTGTGGTTGAGAGCTGCTCTTGCAGAAGACCTGAATTCGCTTCTGAGCATCTACATCAGGGTGTTCACAGCCACCTGTAACACTGGTTCCATGGGTATCCAATATCCTCTTTCGGCCTCTGTGGTCAGCTGCAAGCATGCATATGCACACCTGATACACTTGCACATATAATATATACCTATAATTAAAAGCTAAAAATAAATCTTAAAGAGGCAAAAATAAATCTGAATTTATCTGTCTCTCTTAGAATCCATTGTAATTACAAAAGTGTTAACTCTTAAAATACTTACAATTTGGGAATTCCTAAGCAAGTGCCTGGACCTGGAGGAGTTACCTACATGCTGCTGTGACAAAATGCTTGACAACAGCAACTGAAGGGAGGGATGTTTCATTTTGATTCATAGCTGTAGAGAGTTTCAGTCCATCACAGGGGAGTCAGGCATGGCAGAGCAGCCTCATCCATGGCAGAAGCAGCGTGACAGCTGTTGATGTCCTGCTGCGCCAAAAAGGAGAGAAAGACATGAACCAGGAGTTAAAGATGTCAAAAACCTGTCCACAGTGACTGATCTACATCATATAATTTTGGGAAACAAGTATTATAAACATGAATCTATGGAACACATTCAGGTGCAGTCTGTAGCATTCTGTGCCTGGCCCCTCACAGCCTCAACACCTCAAAGCCTGATAAGACAAAATTCAGTTTTTTAGTTCAATCTCTGGAATCTTCTTACACATCAAATACTGCTCCAAAGTAAAAAGACTCTTCCATAATCTTAACTATGAGATCCTGTGAAATGTGAAAAACGGTCACTTATTTCAAGCTGTAAGGCCTCACAGAAAGCATGCCCATTTCAAGGGGAAGATGGAGTAAAGCAATAATATAGCCATCAATGGATTCTTGATACACAGAATTCCATATCACGGGGTGTATGAGCTCCATGAGACCCGGGCAAGCCTGTCCCTAAGACTCCACCACCCACAGCACGTATGTTCTCTCTCCAGCTATGTCTACTCAGTACCTGAAGCTTTCCTCAACAGACATGTCTTATTGCTGGCATCTTGAATGTGCTGGGCTTTCCACATTGGCAGAGAAGAAAATGTGAGGCAGGAAGACTGATCCGAGAAAAGTAGCAGGAGATTAATTGAGGCTGGAGTATTCAGATAACAATAGTCAAAAAATAAATGACCAAAGAAATCTTCAAATTTGAGGGAGAAACCAAGCTTGTGGATTGAAAAGTTTCATTGTATGTCCAGTCATGAAAGATCCATGTTTGATTATATAAAATAGACTTTTTGAATTCTAAAAATAATGAAAACATTGTCCATCTGGATAGGAAGTATAAGTTTGCTACAAGGAGAAAATGGTCCACCTGGCATCATATTTCTTACCTGCAAGTGCCAGGCCCCTGCAATATCAGTCTCTGCAGAGGCACTCAAGAGCAATCTTCATTTGAACAGACCAGTGATTACCTACCTGTCAGAATGGAAATACCCTTTTATATGTGCAACAGCTACAAAGTACACCATCCCTTTACCCACTGAGTCATCTTGCCAACAGAAAGCAAGCTACCTCTGTAACCCAACTAATGAAAGTCATTGAACATGGACAGTAATGACAATCAATAAATCTCTGAAATGGAAGATATATTCAAAGCACCATGTTGTAGGCTAATCAAGGAATAAATAGATCAGTAGAAAGGACTGAAAAATCAATATTAACATTCAAGGAGCTCTAACGCAATTAAAGCAGTGCTCCTATTCAGTGTGAAAGTAAAGAGACAGAAGAGGGAGGACAAAGACAGTAAAACCACAAGGACCAGGCTGTCTGCTGCTTGATGTTGTGTTCTGGACAGAACTGAGATGTGGCTCCCATGAGCAGCCAACAATACCGACATGAATGGGGGAAGCCTTCACAGCACCCAATCTGCAGGTAAAGAGCTTTGGACAGTACTGGCTGCGGAAGAAGGAAGACTCCATGGTTTTGGTTCATTTTGTTTTATTTGCTTTTTTCAAGAACCCCAATCTTTACTCTTCAGCCCCAAACACATGCACTTAAGGGCAGTGTTGAGGGGGATATGTGGAGCATCAGAAAAGAGAGGAGAGTAGATATGATTTACATATACTGTGCTCTCATGTAAAATCCTCAAACGGCAAGAAAAAAAAATGAGACTGGCTCACACACCTTCATATCCACATGCTCTTGACAACCTGTAGATAGCTCAGATTGAACAAGGCAAGTGTGGACAACATTCTAATGTACTGGAGAAAACCAAGCTGGAGACCTGGGATCCCTTCATGAGCCTGAAGTCTAGATTGGCACCTTTAATCTAGCTGCACACGTAGGATTTGTTGTAAAAGAATTATGCCTCCTTTCCCTCCCCAAATGTATCTTTTACACTGCTGATTGGTCCTACTGGGAAGAGGTAACATTTCTAATGCACAGGAGCCATATGTGCTGATTTCTGCTCTGGATGACATAAAAGCACTTCTGTGTTCTCAGAAACATAGGAAGGAGGCTCCTGTGGGAAGCCCACTTTAGCTCCTGCACTTCTCTTTTTCAACTACAAAATAATGTGCCCCACATTGATCAGGGGTTTTTAATGAATTTCTAACATGATGGAAATGGAGCATGTGTGAACGACGTTAAGTGGTTAGTATTGCTTACATCTCGGGAGCCAGGAATAGTTCAGTGTGAGCTTGATAAATCAGGGAAGTTGGCAGGGAAAATCCGAGGAACACAAACAGGGCAAGGGCAAGATGTGACCATCAGAAGCCAGGTACGAGCAGCAGAGGTTAAAGAGTGGCTGTCTTCATCAATGCAACCACATCAGGAACTCCAGAGCTACTGAAGAATTGGGACCGAAGACCAGTCAGCAAAACAAGGTTGTTATTTAAGAACCTACGATACTTATATATTAAGAGGAGTATAACATTTCAGGTCCAGCACGTCGTATTTCTTCTCTGCTGGCAATGCTGAAGACCTTATTATTCTGAATGCCTTAAGAGCAATGTGACAAAACTAGAGGGAGACCAGCACAGAGCAACAAAAATGATAAAAGAGTGGGAAAATAAAGGCTGAGAGGAAAGGTTAATATCTGCGATTGTCTAGCCTGGAGAAGCAGGAAGGCTGAAGGGTGACTTACCGTCTGTTTGAATACATGCTTGGCTATTATAATGAGCATGTTGAATTCCATGTGGACTTAATGAGGAAATGGAAGCAAATTTACCCCGCGGTTTTGGGTTAGTATGATATCAGGAAATATTGTGGGTGGGGGTTTTTACACAGAACTCATTAAGAGAATTGGCACATTATTTTTCCTCAAGATGTAGAAAAGACTGCAATGCCGTGGGCACTCACTTGCCTTAGAGGCAGAGAAGAAGCCGAACTGAAACAGACAGGGTGAATTACCTAGCCACTGTTACTTAAGAAATAGATATATTGGGCCAGACTGTGGTGGTGCATGCCTTTAATCCCAGCACTCGGGAGGCAGAGGCAGGCAGATCTCTGGAAGTTCGAGGCCAGCCTGGTCTATAAGAGCTAGTTCCAGGACAGGCACCAATGCTACAGAGAAATCCTGTCTCGAAAAACCAA
>NW_026068687.1:44435-81921 GCF_014885135.2 Alexandromys fortis
CCTGGAAATAAAGAATTTTGTTTTTGTGAGTCAGGATTTCTCTCTCCTAGAACTTGCTTTGTAGACCACGCCAGCCTTGAACTCACAGAGATCTGCCTGCCTCTGCTGAGTGCTGGGATTAAAGGTGTGCACCACCTGGCTTTTGGAACCAAAAATAAAGAACTGATTGCCTAGACAATTACTTGGTTTTATCATTCTTTTTTTTGTTGTTGTTGTTGTTTTTTGATACAGGGTTTCGCTGTGGCTTTGGAGCCTATCCTGGAACTAGCTCTGTAGACCAGGTTAGTCTCGAACTCACAGAGATCCGCCTGCCTCTGCCTCCCGAGTGCTGGGGTTAAAGGTGTGCGTCACCATTGCCTGGCCGTTTTATCATTCTTGACTATATTACTGGACTGTTCCTTTTAGTTGGAATATGTATTGTGTATATGTGTGTGTGTGTATTAAGCATGTATTTGCTTGTGTGTACACATGTGCAGGTCAGAGGTTGTCCTCAGATGTCTTTTTCTATCATCTTATTATTACATTATTATTTGAGGCAAATTCTCTCCTTGAGCCTAAAGCTCATCAATTTGCCCTGGTTTGATGGCCTTCAAATCAAAGGATTGTCCTGTCTCCATTCAACATTTCTGGGGTAAGAGAAAGGTGTAAAGGCAACCACTACCCAGCTTTTGTGTGTTTGAAATATATCCAAAGTCAGACAGTCAAGCCTATTCAGCAAGCACTTTACTGGCCAAGATGTCTCCTCAGGCCCTGGCCTATTATTCTTAAATACCTTCATTGCTGTTGTTGAACTGTATTCTCTCTGGAAGAACTCATACAGTAGTACGGGGGAAGCTAAATGCTTTGGTAATGTTTTGATCTAAACTTTATTTCTTTGATAATAGGTGGAATCTTTCTGCACTCAGGCATTTAGATGATTGGGCACTTGACAAATAGAAAGGCAGCTGATTTCATTAAGATAGAGAATGACTAGAAGGAAGAATATGAGTTAATTAACTTTCTGGACATTCTACTTACCCATAATACTCAACTTATTGCTGCCAGTTTTCTTTGACACTATCATATAGAAGTTGTAGAACTTGTGAACTATATATCACTATGGATGATCGAAGTACATTCCCTAAGAGATCATGTATTGGAAGATTCCTTGGTCCCCACTGTGATGGTAACTACAGGTAGTGCTTAGTGGGAAGTCCCAGGCTACGGGGTTTGTGGTTTGTGGATGCACCTCGGGGTAGAGCACTTCTCTAATGCATGTGAGTTCAATTCTAAGTTCTATAAAACCAATTAAGAAGCAAACAAATATAAAACATGCCTCATCCTCAGGAGTGAGTAACAGTTCCTATTGTACCTCTGAGTTGGTTATTGGGAGAGACTGGTTTTGATTTTTTTTTTTTTTTGAGACAGGGTTTCTCTGTGGTTTTGGAGCCTGTCCTGGAACTAGTTCTTGTAGACCAGGCTGGTCTTGAACTCACAGAGATCCGCATGCCTCTGCCTCCCGAGTGCTGGGATTAAAGGCGTGCGCCACCGCTGCCCGGCCGAGAGACTGGTTTTGAAAGAACAAGGGTGGCCATTCCCCAGCCTCATCATCTTCCCATCTGGCAATGATTTCTTCTCTTGCAAGAACTCTGGTCATTCTGGTGTTACTTGCCAGGAGACTCTCACCAAAAGCCATTTTCATATATTTGTATCCATGGAGTGTGGGCTCTATAAACTCTTTTTAGATGTGCCCAGCCTCAGGTATTCTGTGTAGAAATAGAAAATTGAGGGGGCTGGAGAGATGGCTCAGTGGTTAAGAGCATTGCCTGCTCCTCCAAAGGTCCTGAGTTCAATTCCCAGCAACCACATGGTGGCTCACAACCATCTATAATGAGATCTGGTGCCCTCTTCTGGCATACAAACGTACATGGAAGGAATGTTGTATACATAATAAATAAATAAATCTTAAAAAAAGAAAAGAAAATGTAAAGTATCTTCAAGAATTTTTTTAAAAAAAGAAAGAAAATTGAGAAATAGAGGAAATTGATACCAAGCAATGTGGTCATGTTGAAACTATCTCTGAATATCTTAGAGCAGTGTCTGGAGAGGGGACACTAGAAAGGCTTAGAATTGTATCCATTGTGAGTTACAGAAGAATTTGGTGACAAGCAGAGCAGGAAACTAATCTCAGATGGAAATGATCCGATTGTGTATAGGAGAAAAGTCTGTCCTTTTACACAATTGCAAAGAACCCGAGAGCACTGTGCCCATGACCTCAGATTTTACAGAAGCTTGAACTTGAAAGTGATGAACTAGTTTATCTGACAGATGACATTTCTAAACAAGATACAGACATAGCTGGCTTGGTGCTTCTGATTGATTTCCAGCGCAAAAGAAAATGTCGTAGAAACATTTGGAATATCTGTAGTCGAGGAAGAACAGCACTGCGAATGAATAGCTTGAGCAACAGGATGGTAACTGTCAAGGCAAACAGAAAAGGGCCTTGTGGCCATTTCTGAAATCTTCCAGCCTCCACAGCTCCAGATTTCTGGAACAACATTCTTTTAGGTGGTGATCCTAGGTGCTTCATACAGGGTACCTAGGGCAGGGAAGCATTATGGCGCTGCCTTCCTTTTCACTGGTGAAATATGCCAGTGAAGTAGCCATGGTTTGAGTGGACTGTATGTACCTTGTACTAGGGGCAGGCACATGGTACTGGTTCTATCATGTGCAGGAAGGAAACACTGCTGAAACTAGTGGAGAGGAGAAAGGCCTGAGAGTAAAAAAGGAACTAGTGAGGAAGAAAAAGTGGATCAGCAGAGATGGAAGGGGAACAAGAGAAGGTAATAGAGGGGGTAAATGAACATGACTCAAGTATATAATATACATATATGCAAATGTCAATAATAAAACCTATCATTTATAGTTAATATACAGTCACAGAAAGAAGATAAAAGACCAAGGCATGATGATACAAACCTTTAACCCCAGTGATGGACAGGCAGAAACAAGTGGATCATTTTGAGTTTCATGCCATCCTGAGCTACAAAGTGAGTTCCAGGCCAGCCAGGGCTACATAGTGAAACCTTGTCTCAGAAAATAGAATATGGAGTCATGGTGGTTCTCATAACAATTTTATTTTTACGTATTTTAAATTTTACTTTATCTTAAACATTTGTATGCGTGTCTAAGCACACGAATGAAGGAACCTATGAAAGCCAGAGGAATAAGCATCCTTGGAACAGGAGTTACAGATAGTTGAATGGTGGAAATTAAGCTTGGCTCCTTAGCAAGAGCAGCAAAAATCATCAACTAAGATGTTTGACACAGACTTCTAGCTTCAATAGAGAGACCCACAGGACTCTATAGCTATGAAGCTGTAGGAATAAGGCTCCAGAGCAGGCCCAAGAAGGCAATGAACCACCATGTGTATACTCCATACTTAAGATAAGTAGAGACACAATAGTCACAGAGGCAGGATGGCTCAGGCCTTGGGCACTCGAGCGGTGCCTGGGTCCACTTGAATCATGGCTGAAGCTGTTGAAGGCATGGATCAGGGTACATGATGGGGTTCCAGATTCCTGTAACTCAGAGCAAGAAATTGGACCAGGACAAAAGGACAGTGGCTGAAATGGTTAATTGAGAAAGAGAACATGTAAAAGAAAGACACTGAGTCTGAGAGTGACAAATATTGAAAGCTCAGTAGCCCAGGGACATAGCAGTTGGGACCCTGTGTCATCTACACAGCACCTGCCTTCTGTCATGTGAACTCTGTCCCTTACATGTAAGCACAGGTCAAGCGGGGTGGGGTGGGATTGAGCTCCTCTTTTCTTCTGTCATTGGTTTCTTTCTTTGCAAATATTGATGATGATTCTCTTCTTTCTCTACTCTCCTACCAAAGCCCATGGCTATCCTAGTCAGCAACTCTGCTTAGGACCCACAGGGACAACACCCAAATCCCTGCTGTAAAGAGCAGAGAGAGCAAAGGATATCTGACAGGCTGGGCTTTACGTGGACATGCATCGGGCCTGTGAGTGTTATCAGTTCCTCTAGTCCTTCCTTGTAGAATAGGAAGTACATACTTCTACTGTGGCATCAGTATCTATGGGAAGCTGACAATATATCTTGATTTTATAGGTTCACAGCTAGGAGTTTGCTTTGCATATTATAGACGGGACTTTGGAGTTCTGAAGTAATGATGTACTGTATGCTGTATGAAGAAAAAGTACAGAAGCCAAGCATAAAATCGTATAGTTTCAACTTAAATTATTTGTCTCCCTAAAACACATATTACAGGTTAATCTTCAATGAGTCACATTAAGAACATGGAGAGTAAACCCAACTTTGCTGTTTAGAGATAGGGCCCCTATGAACTGAGTAGGAGTAAGGAAGGTCACCTACATGGTCTAAAATGGATGTGTTTGTAGAAAAGAGACTGGCCAGAGGGAAAACACAGACGTACTTTGTCTCTCCCTTTGTGAAGGTTTGTGCTACCTTAGGGTTTCACAACAAGAGCTACATTATGACAGGAGACCCCTTGATCTTAGGCCAGAACCCTGTGCTCAAATATAGCTTTTTCCTTTAAAATGCACACAGCTGTGTTGTTGTGTTATCAGCAGTGGAAGATCATCTAATCCATACAGCAATTTTGATATGACCCACGTTCCCAGGAGGGACATTTGTGACAGATCCAAGCAACTCCAGCAGTGTCAGCAAGACACACATTCCAACCACAAGCATCAGTAACACAGCCAAGCAACTTAGCAACTTGAGAAGATCAGTTTCCCTAGACATGGGTCTTGATATATAAGGACTTTGATATATATGGACCAGGTAGGGTCCCTGTGTCCTTAATGCTTAGGTTTCTATATTCTTTCTCCCTTTGTAAACAGAGAAATGGACTGAAATAAGATATACCCAATCCTTTGGGTAAGAAGGAATTTAGAACATTTGATGGATAAAATTTGGACTTTGATCTTCAGTAGAAAGCTTCTAATTTTCAAGTTATTTGGCAAAAACATCCTGCCAATTATTTCCCATTATTTGATGATCACAAACGTGGTAGAACAGGTTTTCCGGGAAACAGCTCTGAAATGGAGTGTTACCTGCAGATGTTTTATTCTCAAGGAACAGCGCCTATGACAAGTGAAGATGGCAGGGTTAGGAAGAAGGAAAAATGATGATGAGCCAATTCTTTGAGAATCTCAGGAGGTAGTGTGAACTTTAGAGCTGTGTTAAAGTAAGAATTGATGGTCAAGTCATTGAATCCTGAATGCATCAGTAACTGGATACATACTGCTTCCAGAGAGGAGAATCTAAGCTTTTAGAGGCTAGAGAAGGAAAGTCCTGTAAGAGTCAGAATCACTGCTGACACATGCAGAAACAAGTGTCAGTTCTGAAGGGTGAATGACATGTGTAATCTACTCCAGTGGTCACTCTGGACTCTTCTGCTTCCTCACAAAGGAATTAACCAAGCTAGCTCAGCTATCTAAACCCCTGTTTCCTTTGACTTATTTTTAAAAAAAAATTTTTTTTTTTTGGTTTTTCAAGACAGGGTTTCTCTGTGGCTTTGGAGCCTGTCCTGGAACTAGCTCTTGTAGACCAAGCTGGCCTTGAACTCACAGAGATCCACCTGCCTCTGCTTCCTGAGTGCTGGGATTAAAGGCATGCGCCACCATCGCCCGGCTTTTGACTTACTTTCTAAGTAATGTATATGCTGTATGGTATAATAGAAAGGAGAGCTGTAACTATAAAATGTATTGGTAAATTATCTGTCATTATAAAAAATAACTGGGAAAAACCTTAAAAAGAGGAAAGTCTCATTTTGGCTCCAAGTTTTAGAGGTTTCCATCTATGGTAAATAGGTCCTGTTACTGTGAGCCTGGGTAGAGGCAGAACATCAAGGCAGGGTACAGGTGGAAGAGCTAGTCTACCCATCTCATATTAGCTGGAACTGGAGGAAGAGGGAAAGTGGGAAAGAAAGGGAGGGAAGGAGGGAGCAAACAAAATATACTCTAAGGGCATGAGATCAGCAACCTGATGCCTATAACTACACAATTCGACCCAATCTCCAAAACTTTTCATTGCCTCTTATCAGGCTTTGAATCCACCAAAGAGTTTATTGAATGATCCACTCACTACCTATGGAACACTGATGAACTGGAGAGCAAGCCTTTAGAACATGAGCCTTAGCTCAAAGTATTTTACCACAGCAGCAGAGAAGGAACTATTACATTAGTGGTGAAGGGGAAAGGAGCCTCTTACACTGCTAGCAATAAAGTCCTAGAGAAGACTTACTAAGTCATTCCAGCTACAGTCACATTGACAACCAAGAACAGTCATAGCCTGAAAGGTCTTAAATCCAAACCAAACCAAAAATTTAGGTGCCATATTATCCAACTATTCTATTCCCGAGTGTATGTTCAAAAGAAATGAAGTCAACCCAAGGCACTGGGACTTGTTTTTATGGCATGTTCTGGCTTTTTGGGACCCTAGTCTATATGGATGCACAGCTCCCTAGGCCTGGACGTAGGGGCAGGGCCTTGGACATCCCACAGGGTAGGATTCCTTGCCCTCTCTCAAGCAGGGAGGCAGAGGGAGGAGAGGGTGTGTGGGAGCAGAAGGGGATTGGGAGGAGGGGAGGAAGTGTAAATAATTGAATGGAAAAATTTAAAAAAGAGTAATATTCAAAGAAAACATGCTAGGCAAGTGATTGGGTCATTATAAAAATAACCTTCATCTACAAATTAAAGTGCCTTTTAAAAATTATTTAGTCATATTTTAATATTACATCTTATTTAAAAAAACATGTTACTGTGACCATGATAAAATAAGGCTTTTTATAATACTTCCAGGCTGTTATAATCAAAGAAAACTATGTGATAATACTTTTAATAATTTTTTATTGAGTTAAAAATTAAGGTTTTCTACCTGTAGGCTTGAGATTTAATTAAATTTTTTGATATCTTTAAACTAAAAAATTATACTTTAAAATGATAAATGCCCATATATACTTGTGTGTATACACACACACACACACACACATATATATATATATATGTACTAAATACTCAGCTATTATTATACAAAAGAGACATATGTGAAATTTGAAAAAAAAAACCCAAAAAATGTTTGGGTTATTATTCATACCTAAAACTGGAAAGTATTAAAATATCAGTAAACCACAATGGGGACCGATCGGCGACCTCTGAGGCCGAGCGTCTCCCACTCCGCCTCCACGAAGGAGGAGACACACGAGGAGGACTGCGATTTCGTGAGCCAGGCTAAGCGTCTCAAGACCGAGGAGGGGGAGAGTGGCGATCGCCAGGAAGTGACGAAGCCTCAGGCGGGAAGCGAGAGCGACGGCGGCGGCGAAGACAGTGAAGAAGGCGACGGGGGAGACGAAGGGGAAGGCGACGACGGCCATGAAGGAAGGCGGCAGCGGCGGGGACGAAGGCGGCAGCGGCGGCGGCCCTCGGAGCGGAGCATGCCCCAGTCCAAGGTAACAAAGCGCGGCCGAGGTCCCCGTCACTGGGCCTGGGCGGGCGGGCAGCGGCCCCGGCCTGCTTTCTTGCTGCGTGGATGCCGAGCGTGTCGCTGGGGACCCCCTCGGGCTTAGTATTTATGGCTTGCTTAGATTTTCCGGATCGTGCCGGTGCCACGCCGGCTCGGGCTTCGGGTGGCGGGGCCTCGCCAAGTCGACAGCCGGGGTCGCGGGGCGTGGGCGGCAGGGGCGTGTGGCGCTTCCGCTCCGGGAGTCGGTGCCCGCGGCGGGCTCAGCTCTTCCTTAGTTGAACAGCTCTGCCTTGGCTGTGCTGGGGCCCGGCTGCGTACCGCCCTCCCTCCAGGCCGCAGCATCCTCCCTCTGGGCACCAGCCCAGGATGGCTCTCCTGGCCTCATCTCCAAAAAGCCTAGGCCAAAAGACAAATGCGCTCCCCTGCCCTAAACTCTAGCTCCCTTGCTAGTTTGTTTTTTCTTGGGCATGTGTGTGTGTGTGTGCGCGCGCGCGCGTGTGCACGCGCGCGTGAGTCATTTTGCTTTTAAAAAGTGTTTGCGGGCATGCAGCCCACGCAGGGCTACCCGCTTTTTGGGCGGTGACTCAAGACAGTTTTCACATAAAAAATGTTAATCAGAAAAAAAAAAATGTGTGGGCAAGAGTGTGGCCATGCTTTCAAGTAAAACGTTTGCAAACGTTCCAGAATGACTTGAGTTCTACTTCAAGTTTGTCCCCACAGAAGAAGGCAATGAATTCAGAGCTGTGTTAGACACATTCCTTGAAGCCTCCTTATCAGAAATTCTTGCTGGAGACCGAAGGAATGTGGACAGCTTAACACACAGCTTCAGTTCCATGGAGAGTTTAAGGAAACAAAGCATTCCAAAGGTTTTGTCCCTCGTTGGAGCCCTTAAACTCCCTTGGTGACTAAGATATTCTATAAACATTTAATACATTTGAGAGCAAATCTTCTGTGCATTTTATGAAGTTATAGAAGTCTACCACCATTAAAGGTGTTTCAACCCTTTTAATAAAAAGCAACTTGTCTTTGAAAAGTTTGTTTGAATTTTGTCTAGCTTAAATTAAAAAAAAAGAGTTACATGTGTGGATACATGTGAGGCTCCCATCCATGGCAGCCTCAGAAGTTGGATCGCCTGGAAGTAGAGATAAAAGTAGTTAAGTTGTGAGTCGTCTGACCTGGGTGCTGGGAATCAAACTGTGGTCCATTGCCCCCAAGAGGACTGCATGCTTTTCGGATGAGCCCTTTTTTCTGCCCGTTTGAACTAAATTAAATTAAATTTGAAAGACCCCCCCCATAAAACCTGCAGCTACCCAGCTCTCATGAGAACATCCTGTTTGCTTGAGACCCTCAGGACCCTTTCAGGATCTGCAGCTAGCCACTCTCATGAGAACATCCCAGTTGCGTAGGAAAACAGGATGCCTATAGGCAGCACATGTGCCAAACTTAAAATATCAGCAGTTTACAAAAGAAACAATTCCCCCTATAAAGGACCCCAGCTTAACTGCTGTAACATCATTTTACAAGGCTCTTGACAAACAAATGTAAGTGCAGAGTGAGATCAGGGCCTCTGGCTACAAAGCAGGATATTTATGAGGTCAGGGCCTCTGGCTGCAAAGCAGGATATTTATGACTTAGATGTCTGTCGCCAATCTGTGCTGAAAAAGGAAAAACCACTTATGCCCCCTGCCTCATTCTAATCAGACCAATAACCGTGCATCTGCTTCTGTAATTTGCTTTTTGGCCACCCTCTTTTCTATAAAAAGACCTTTCCCCAATCTGCAGGGGAGCAAGTCCTCCAAAAGACTTTGCTGCCTGCAGGTACCTGTGTTCACCTAATAAACCTCTTGCTATTTGCATCTGAGTGGTCTTGGCCTGTTCCTTGGCTTGGGGGAGTCTCCTCTAGAGGGAAGTCCTCTTCGGGGGTCTTTCAAATTAAATTCATTTTTGTGTGTGCATTGAAGCCTGAGTGTGTGGAGGTCAGGGGACAGCTTTATGTGAGATCTGGGGATTGAATTTCGGTCACTGGCATCACCTTCACTACCTGAGCCAGCTCACTGACCCAGCTTGAATTTTTATGTGAAAATTCTGATAAGAATGTTTTTAAATACAACATTGTGATGGGTAAATTTGACCTTTGTTTTTTAAGGAATTGTTTTTTCTTGCTGTAACTACTCACAACTGATTCTCGAAGGCCTTCTGGCCAAGATCAGGCATAGTTTCCATGCATTTGTTATTTGGGGATTTTTCTGTCAAGTTTTTTGAGATACTCCAGATGTGACTTGGGGGTATGAATAAAGGAGATTATGGTTTTCTTAGAGACTCTTAAGATCACAGGCAACTGTTGTAAGAGGTGGAAATAGGGTTATTATAATAAGTGGTGTTGTGGTTCTTTTGCCAAAAGCCCTAGTTGTTTGTGAAGTACTTTTAAATGTTTTGGAAAGATACTTAAAACACTTGGCAGGAAAGATGGGTGGCTCAGTGGGCAAGAGTACTTGCAAATGCCTGAAAACCAGAGTTCAGTTGCTAGAGCCCACATGGTGGATGTTGTCCTCTGCCTTGTATATACATGCCTTGGTGCGCACACACCCACTCCCACAGCGATAAAATTTTTGTTTTAAAATAGGCTATTTTTGAATGCTAGGGAGAAATATGTAATCAACATAAGTCAAAAGAGTGCAAATGGCATTGGGCAAGGGCTTGCAGTAGATCAGGAGTTTAGTCTTACAATTTTTGTGACCTTGAGAAAGTCTACTTTTTAGTTTTCTTAGTCTGTAAGATGTGAAACTTGAACTGTATGTACTTTCCTTACTTGATGCTGTAGTAAACTAGTTAATACAACTTTCATATGACCAAGGCACGAATTGATGAATGTAGTTAAAATTCAAGTTGTTGTTCATCTTTTAGTGCTTAGGGCAAGGTGCTTTCTTTTAACTGCATAGCTAGAGCTGGGGCTGTAGCTTGATGGCCTCAGTGGTGCACTTGACTAGCATGTGCAGCTGTTTTTGGCTCTACCAGCGCTCCTCTTCAATAAATTTATTTGTAAATTTAACAATGGAACCGATGGGTCATGTTAAGTTTAATGAAGACTCAGTTTTTCATTTTCAAAATTTTTCCTTGTAATCTTCGGTACTATTTTGAAGTCATTGTAATTATGAAACATGTGCATAATAAAATTACTTTTATCAAGGTAAAATAAAAGCACAGGATCATATTTCTTCAGTCATCCATTTTCTTTTGCATTGTAATCTTCTCAGGAGATATTAAAGCATTTTCACCAGAACACAAGCAATTTAAAACATATAGGTAAGCAGATAACAAAACGTACTAAATACTCAGCTATTATTATACAAAAGAGACATATGTGAAAGTTGAAAAAAATGTTTGGGTTATTATTCATACCTAAAACTGGAAAGTATTAAAATATCAGTAAACCACAATGAAATATATAGTAATTAAAACGGTTTACTAATATATTTATGTAGTCAATCTACATATCATGGATTAATGTTACAATTTTGACATAAGAAAAACAGTAAATGTTACAGCTTCTTTTTATATTTTTTTGGAGACATGGTTATATGCAGTACTGACTAGTCTTGAACTTGCTATGAAGGTAAGGACATTAATGTCCTGATCTTCCTGGCTATACTTCCAAAGTGCTAGGATTATCGGTATGTACCACTTTGCCTGGTTTAGGTGACTGCGATGGCTATTTTTTTATGTCAACTTGATACAAGCCAAAGATTTCTGAGAAGAGGGAACCTCAATTGATAAAATGCCTCCATAAGATTGGGCTGTAGGCAAGATTTTAGGGCATTTTTAAAAATAGTGATTGATGTGAGAGGGCCAATACCATTGAAGGTAGTTCTACTTCTTGGCTAGTGGCGCTAGGTTCTATAAGAAAGCAGGGTGAGCAAGCTATAAGAAGCAAGTCTGTAGACAACACTCCTTCACGGCCTATGCATCAGGTCCTGCTTCAAGATTTTTGCCCTGTTTGAGTTCCTGCCCTGAAATCCTTCAATGAACAGTGAAGTTCCGTTGTAAGGCAAAATAAACCTTTTCCTTCCCAAGTTGATTGAGGTCATGGTGTTTCATCACAGCAATAGTAAACCTAAGATAGAAGCAATGGAGATTAAGCCCAGGGCTTTATGCACACCAAGCAAGCACTCTACCAATTGAGCTACAGCCCCAGTCCAATAGCTTTTTAATATATGGGATACTCCAAAGGGTGCAGTCAATAGAAGAGGGTAGAAAGGCACCTCTGAGTTTTGATAATACTCTAAATTTAATCTGCATGTTGGCTCAACGAATGTATTTGCATACATTAGTAAATAATTACAAGTTGTATACTTACGGTTCATATACTTTTCAATATGGCTGCTACAGTTTAATTAACTGCTTTCTCTACAAAGTCTCTATAGTGCTGCAGGTAACAAGGTATCAGCCTGGGTTTCATTTAGTGCAGAATGAAAAGGATGCCACGCATAAACTGACTTGATCATGAAGGATTTTTTTATGTGTTCTTGGATTGGGTTTGCCAGCATTTTACTGAGTATTTTTGCATCCATGTTCATGAGTGAGCTTAGTTTGTAATTCTCTTTCTTGGTTGAGTCTTTGTGAGGTTTTGGTATCAGGGTAACTATAAAACCATTTGGCCCTGGGATGTTTTTGTTTGTGAGGCTTTTGATGACAACTTCTATTTCCTTGGAGTTTATATGTCTCTTTAAATTGTTCACCTGTTCGTGATTTAATTTTGGTATATGGTACCTAACCAGAAAATTGTCCAATTCTTTTGTGTTTCCTGATTTAGTGGAGTACAGGTTTTTGTTGTATGATCTAAGGATTTTCTGTATTTCCTTAGTGTCTGTTGTCAGGTATCCCTTTTCATTTCTGATTGTGTTAATTTGGATGTTCTCTCTGTGCATTTTTATTAGTTTGCATAAGGGTTTGTCAGCTTCATCCCAGAGATGCAGGGATGGTACAACAGTCAAAAATCTATTAATGTAATCCATCATATAAATAAACTGAAAGAAAAAAACATATGACCAACTTATTAGATACTGAAAAAGCATTTGACAAAATCTGATACCCCTTCATGATAAAGGTCTTGGGGAGATCAGGGATACAAGGAACATATCTAAATATAATAAAAGCAATATACAGCAACCTGACTGCCAGCATCAAATTAAATGGGGAGAAAAAGTGATTCTGCTAAAATCAGAAGAAAATGAGACTGTCCACTCTCTCCATATCTATTCTACATAGTTCTTGAAGTTCTGATAGTGCAATAAGACAACAAAAGGCAATCAAGAGGATTCAAATTAGAAAGGAAGAAGTCAAACTTTTGTTATTTGCAGACAATATGATAGTATGTATAAGTGACCTCAAAATCTCTACAGGGGAACTCCTACAGCTGATAAATACCTTCAGTGAAGTGGCAGGATGCAAGATCAACTCAAAAAAAAAATCATTAGCCCTCTATATACAAATGATAAAGGAGCTGAGAAATAAATCAAAGAAATATCACATTTCAAAATAGCCAAAATTACATAAAATATCTTGGGGTAATGTGGAGACACAGAAATGGCTTAGAGCAGGCTCCTCTTGGGACAGATGAGACAAAGTTGGGAAATGGTTGCTTGGCAAACCAAGCATAGATGAAAGCAAACTTTCTCTGCCCATTTCTCAAATGTTCTGTTAAAATCTGTACCCTGGATAAGGAAGTGGCCTTTGAGCTCAGTTCTTCACATTCTACCAGTTACAAAGGAGGGCTTTGTTTCTGTATACTTTTGCCTTATTTCTATGTACTTTTTATTTTTATTACTGTTATTAATTGAGGTATTGTTTCTTGCAAGGAGAGGCAAGAGTTTCTCATGATCATGTATGTGAGTAAAGGGAGGTTTCAGGCCGGGCGGTGGTGGCGCACGCCTTTAATCCCAGCACTCGGGAGGCAGGGGCAGGCGGATCTCTGTGAGTTCGAGACCAGCCTGGTCTACAAGCGCTAGTTCCAGGACAGGCTCCAAAACAACAGAGAAACCCTGTCTCGAAAAACCAAAAAAAAAAGGGGGGGGGGGTTCAGAGTTGAGGTCATGCTTTTTAGTCTGTATAAAAAGCCATACAAAATCGAGCTTGTTATGCAGTTGTTGACAACCTATCTGCGTCCCCTGTGTCCTGATTTGCACAAGACCCTTACCCAAGAACCCCAACACACTAGAAGTTGACAAATGGCACCCGAAGAGGGACCCTGAAGAGGAAAAGTTAGGAAGGATCAGAAAACATTAACCAAGTAAGTAATCTTTATCACAGGGTAATGGGACAAGCTAAATTTTCTCCATATCTTGCTATGCAAAAACACTTAATAAAAACTCTTATAGTGTTTCTGTTTCTTTTTCTGATTTAGAAATGTGTGTTGAAGTAATTAAGGAATATAATCCTAGGTTTCCAGAAGAAGGCACCTTAGATATAGATACTTGGCAAAGAATTAAAACTAATGTTGAAAAAGCTGTGAGACAGTGTGAGAAAATACCTGTTCGTTTATGGTCTATATTGTCTATGATTTTTACTGTTTTCAGAGCTATGATGGAAGAGCGGTTAGTTACAGATCTGGGAAGGGAGGTTACTTCACCCGTAAAAATTTGGACATGGAGCCTGGCGGTGGTGGCGCATGCCTTTAATTCCAGCACTTGGGAGGCAGAGGCAGGCAGATCTCTGTGAGTTTGAGGCCAGCCTGGTCTACAAGAGCTAGTTCCAGGACAGGAACCAAAAGCTACGGAGAAACCCTGTCTTGAAAAGTCAAAAAAAATGGACATGGATCAAAAAACTAAAGAACAAATTGTGGAGGACCAAGAAAGCTTAATGAAAACAACTAGTTTGGATTTGCAATCAGTTTTGGAGAAACTTAATGGGCTAGAAAAGCAAATGAAAAAAACTGGCCGCTGAGTCGAAACAGAAAGTAGTGCCTGCTGCACAAGTTATGACCATGTCTAAAAAAATCTAAAAAATCTATTGGATTTGGCTTCTTTGTCAAGGGGATCAGGAGATACATAGCCCTCGATCTCTTTCTAAAATTGCTCAGGTAGAATTAAAATTAGTTGACGAACATATTAAAAATGATTTTTTGAGTAGCGTAAAGCCTAACATTCCTATTAAATTATTAATATTGGATACTTTTCGATATCCTACAGGTATTTTAGCTCAAGATATTTTTCCCCTTGAGTGGGTTTACACAAAGCATACATTTTCTAAAACAATAACAACTTATGAAGAAATGTTAGCCTATATAATTCAAGAAGGGAGACGATGTCTTACTTTGACAGGTCTAGATTGTTCTATTTTTCCATTACGAAAAGAAAAAGCTAAATACATGTGTCAGCTTTCAGAAGCTTTACAAGTTTCTTTAGTTTCTTTTACTGGAAACTTTGAATATCATAACCCCAAAATCAAATTATGAGACTATTTACAAAATCAAGAATTTGTAATTCATGATATTGTATCTGTCAATCCTTTACCTGATGTATTAAATATTTTCTGATGGTTCCAAAACTAAACGTGCTTATGGGACAGAATTTAAGTACTGGGTAGAATTTACAGATTATTCTTCTGTATAACAAAATGAACTGTATGCTGTTATTAAAGCCCTTCAAGATTTTCCTCAAGATCTAAATATTCAGCTTATGTTGTAGGAGTTGTACAAAATATTCCCCTATTCTTATCAACTGGGTGAGCTCTCCATCACTGCCCTGGGCTATATAACAGGGAGTAATGGGTGTTTCTGATTCTTCTGCTTTCATGCCCTTAGAGATGATTCGCCCACATCTATACCACCAGGACTAGCACAACTATGTTGTCCATGCAAGGAGCAGGGGCTGCTCTCCAAAGTGCTACAGCTAGTGAGGGTCAGGGACAGGTCTCCAGTTCATGATCTCACCAGGATGGGTAGGGATGTTAGAAAGGCATGGGAGAAGATAAGGGAATGGAAATAATAATAAGAATATGCTGTCTGAAAAAGTCACTTTTCAACAACAACAGAAAAAGACAAGATAAATAAAGTAAAGGGATAAATAAGCTCAGCGATAAATAGAGATCAAGATCTGTTACATCATCTCTGTATTTCTAAGTTCTGGAGTCTCAGGATGTCATTTAGAAACTTGTTTTTTCTTGGAATGATTTCAAATGCACATTTATTTTGCCAACAATTTTTAATGAAACAGTGTTAACAACAGCCATTCAAATAGTTAAATGTTCTAAAATATTTAATTAAATAAATGAGAGGATAAAATTAAACTGGCTTTAGTTTTTATAAAACAATGGTGACTGGTATTTTAAGAGTGATGGTGTGAACTCTGAAACATAAATTCTCACTCCCACTATTGATGTCTGCTGTATCTAAAGATGCCATCACTTTACAAGGAGTCTAGAATATAGTATTAGCCCAATAAAGTATTGATTTCTTTATTTTTTGATCACGGTTTCAAGGGTACTTCTTTATGTTGGTGTGTATGAGGTATGTGCATGTGAGTGTTATAAAACATGTGAGTATATGTGAAGGATAAATAGTATATATGACTATTAACATTGATACAGAGCCAAAACAGTCAGTTGCTATGATCGTCTATTGTATTCTACTACATTTTCTTAAAACAAATCTCCATTGAACCTTGAAATCACTGTTCCTCAGATAAATTCACAATGGAGCAAAACTCTGGGATCACAAATCTCCTGTGCACCAATACTAAATTAAAAATGTGCTTCCATTTTAGTAATAGCATGAAGGTTTCTGGGAAGTAATCTCAAATCATAATGTTGCCATTGTAAGGGTCCTTACCCAATGAAAGTGGAATATTTTAAAATTTATCAGAAACCACTGTAAATGTCTTCCACATTTTTCTGATGGCATTCATCATTTCCTTGTTTCTGAACGTATAAACCATAGGATTGAGCAATGATGTCAAAACATTGACAAATATAAGTATATTTTTCTCAAAGGACAATGCAGATGTAGGTCTTGCATATATTAATATACATGGGACAAAGAACAAAAACACAACTGTAATATGGGATCCACAGGTGGAGAGAGCTTTATATCGACCTTCAGAACTGTGGGCTCTCAGAGAAAACAATATAACACCATAGGAGACAAGCAATAATGAGAAGATTATAATACAAATAGCCCCACTGTTGGCAAACACCAAAAGGACAAAAATGTGTGTGTCAGTGCAGGCAAGCTTCAGTAATGGGAACAAGTCACACATGTAATGGTCAATAATATTGGTTCCACATAAAGGCAGCTGTAACGTGAATATAATTTGTATGACAGAATGCAAAAAGCCTCCTGCCCCAGATACCAACACTAGAAAACCACAGAGCCTTTGCGTCATGATGGAAGAATAGTGAAGAGGCTTGCAAATGGCCACATAGCGGTCATAGGCCATGGCTGCCAAGACAATTACTTCTGCCCCTGTGAAGAAGTGTACTGTAAACAGTTGTGTCATGCAACATTCAAAAGAGATGGTCTTCCTTTCATAAAAACAGTCTATAATTATCTTGGGTGTAACAGTAGAAGAAGTACATGCATCCAGGAAAGCCAAAAATGCCAAGAAGAAGTACATGGGGGAATGTAGTAGTGAAGGGCTGTAGATGATGGTAACCACAATTATTATGTTGCCCCCAACAGTGGCAAGATAGATCAACAAAAATGCAACAAATAGTATTTTTTCCACATTTGGATTCTGTGAAAACCCCAAGAGTATAAACTCAGTGACAATGCTCTGGTTTTGCATGATTTGTAAGAAGACAGTAGAAGTAAACTTTATTAACAAAAAAATTTTCAATTATAAGAAAAAAGATGCTTCTAAATCTATAATATCACCATCAAAAAGATGGTAGATCCTCATGAAAATTTCTTTGTCTGGGTCTATTTTAATTGAAAATTGGAAAAAAAAATTGATGATTAGAGTTGTGTAACCTGAAGAATTGAAGCAAAGATAAATTATTAAATACTTAAAAGTGTTCACAATTCAAGTATCAAATGTAAAGACATTTACTTGTATTAGTGAAAATAAATCACTCATATTTTGAATTATCAACTTTTATACATTTTTTGAGTTTCCTTCCAGCAAAATATTAAAATGGTATCGAAAATATAACACAGGTATGAACAATAAGCCAGAATTTATAAATCAATAATATCTATAATCTTCTCGGAATGAGCCAGGGCTGAGAAGCTTCCTGGAACCTGTCAGAGCACTGCCCTATAGATCAATAGGAAAAAAGGCAAAGTGTACTTTTGGCTGTACATAAAAATGCTGGCTATTTATTAAACATATTGTACAATACAAAGCAGATTGTAACTGCAAATGAATTATTCTTCACAAAAGAAAATTCTGTAGGAAGTGTGTGGCACTACAAAAATGAATACACTGGAAGAATTGAAATTTCAAATCTATTTCACTTTGAAGTATGATCAAAGTAATATGAAAAGACTGTCATCATCACACAAACACCAAAGAACAAACAAAACATCATAAAGCTTAAAAAAGTAAAGAAAATGTTATTGCTCAGGTCTAAGGCTCCTGATTTAACAGTATGTGCCAGAGGTATTATTACAATTTTATTTGTACAATGCTATATTTTAAGTTATAAGACCAAACAAATGATTAGCCTGGGATTTTAAGTAGTACATGCGACAAAACCTTTGAGGTCTTCAAGAAATTAACTTGTTGAACAATGGGTTTTTTATTTTTTTGCTTAGTTATAGCTGCTGGATACATAAGTTCTGGTGAATATTCTTTCTGTTCTCTTTCTCTGCATTAATACAAAAGCCTCCTGAGTGCTGGGATTAAAGGCATGCGCCACCATTGCCTGGCTAAGTCATTTTATTCTTGCTTCCTCTGCATATGGCTGGCAACTGCATCTCTCTTTCCTTTTCTCAGAATTCTCTTAGTCTGGTTTCTCAGCCTGTACTTTCTGTTTGGTTAGTGGAAACTCAGCATTTTATTAAATCAATACAATTGGCAAATCACTACAATGTGCAAAAGCATATCCCACAGTACTTTTATTTTTCAGTCAAGCTTTTAACTAAAAAATAGCATGAGCTGGGCGGTGGTGGCACACGCCCTTAATCCCAGCACTCGGGAGGCAGAGGCAGGCAGATCTCTGTGAGTTCGAGACCAGCCTGGTCTACAAGAGCTAGTTCCAGGACAGGCTCCAAAACCACAGAGAAACCCTGTCTCGAAAAACCAAAAAAAAAAAAGTCTTTAAAAAAAATAGCATGAATGCCAAGAATTCTAATAGTTCCAGTTCAAATATTACCTTTATTTTCCATTGGAGTCTGGAGAGTATGAAGTTAAACATGCTTTAATTATCACATAATAATATGAAATAGTTAATTCAGAGTGTTTGCCCTCAGAGACTTTTTTCACTCCATTTTTTTAGTATTTTATAAACTTATTTCCTGTCTTCAGGATGAGTTAATAAATGTCATACCAGTCTGAAGCAATATTAACATCTTTTTTCTTTACTTTTAGTTTTCTAAGTGTAAGTTTTTATTTGTGTTCATATATGTATGTGTGTCTGTTGTGTGATGAGATATGCCAATGTGCATATGTGAGTGGTGGGTGATATTTACCATTATGAATATAAACATAGAGCCAAAAGAGGGCACTGGCTATGAATATCTATGTCACTAAACCTCATTATTTTATGCCAAGTTCTCTACTAAACCCTGAACTAACTTTTAGGATAGATGAGCAGTGTGGTGAGCCTAAAAATCCATTGCTCTGAATTTTATGAGTCATTGGGTTAAACATGTACTGACATGGATGGCTTCTGACATGGGTTTTGAGAATAGTAATTCATATCATAATAATGGACTAGAAGTTACTCATATCCATTGATCAGTCTCTTCAGCACTGAAAGTATAATATAGTTATCAGAAACAGCTAAAAAATTCTTTCAATTTTTCCTGATGCCATTCTTCATTTCCTTATTACTAAAAGAGTACAATTGTGTCAGGACATTGACATAGACACATATTTCTCACTTGAAAGTGTTGATGTAGGTTGTATTAATATATTAATATGCATGGGACAAAGAAGAAAAAACAATTTTAATATGGCCTTGACAGGTAGAAAGAGCTTTACATAGACTTTCAGAGCTGTGTGCTCTCAGAGAGAACAAAACAACACCATAAGAGACAAGCAATGAGGAAATGATTTTCGATCTTCAACTTGCAAATTTATCAAATCCATGTTGGATTTGTGTTTTAGCTATAAACTGAGAATGTATCTTTGATAACTCTGCTCTTGCTGAACTTAAGAATCAAAAGAAAAAAGCCTGTGCTCAGGGCATCACCCCTTTCCATGCGGCCTCTCCTTAGTACTCAGCTCTATTCCATCCTCACTTCACCTATTTATCAACAGGTTTTCTGTTTTGTTCAGAGTGCTCTTTCCACTGGATTGCATGGGGTGGTCTCATCATTTGGATCTCAGATTAAAAGGAAGCCTGGGGAAGTGACTTTGTTAGCAGTCGAGTTTTCCATGACTTCAAAGGAAGATTAATGATAGATGTTCTGAGTAGCCCAGTACCTATGTAGGAAACAGATATGTTTTTTGGAAACGACTTGAAATTTTTGATGTACGTTTTCTGAAAAGGCAGCCTGCAAAATACCTCACAAAAATCACCCACAACACTATGCCTACCATTTGGTTCTATTCTGACCTAATTAGTAAACTGCCCCCAAAACACATTTTAGAAGGAACTATTAGCATATTGTCTTTTAGGTAACGAATTTGTGGGGGAAGGGTCAAAGTATAATTTGTTAGAGACAGATTTCTAATATGTGCATGTTTGCCTCATTTCAATCACATTCTTATGTGATCATGTCTCCATTGCCTGAGAATCTAATCACTTCGCCAATAATTTTCCATCTTTCCCTGCACTGAGGAAACATTTCTCAGAGGTAGAAATAAACTGGAACAAGGCCAACATAATACTCTCCAAAACAACCAAAATTCATAGATCATATTAGGAGCCATTCAGTTACTTATCCCAGAACTAATTTATGTTCTTCATGAACAGTTTGTCCATACATTGGTTTATCCAACTTGAAAAGAACAAAGGAAAGGGAATTAATTTTGCCTTACCTAATTAGTTAGTAACCTGTACCTAACATTTTTAATCCTATTTACTGGTACTCTTACTTTTAAAGATTATTATTGAAATATGCACTAAATGCCAATCTTATTTCTCTTATAAATTTTAGGAAAAAATACCACACTTCCTTTTATGTTATTTTTATTTTTGACAATTTTATACATATATAATGCATTGTGATCATATTTATACCATCATCTTCTGTTATAATCCCTTCTACCCCTGTTAACCCTGTTCTTAATTAATCCCTCTATCTAAATAACCTCATTCTTCTACATACCCAAATCTTACCAGGTTTCTGACCCACACTGCTCCCTGGACTTGAATGTTATTACTTTACTAAGTATAATCATATGGCATCAGTCTCTGAGATGCACTTGATGTACTAAGAAATATCATAATACTCCCTAAAACTATTTATCAGGAGCAAACGTTCATCAAATGAGCTTGTTTGGCTTGTTTGCATTTCTTCAGTTGTTTTTACTTTCTCACTTTGATTTTAAATTACCTAATTAATCTTTCTTTCATCCATTAAGAAGTTGGTATATCTTTTAGGACACAGTCATCAGCCTTGTTTTTCTACTTGAAATCATCCATCTGTCTTAGAGTAGAAGATGTTTTTCTCAATACTACTTCTTCCTGCCTTTTCATGACTCCTAGATAATTATAGAACAAAGTAAACTACAATTAGCTTACTTTAATCACGAGAATATTGTATTTCAGTACATTAAGTGGTGATAATGATCAGGCTGCTGGACTTGATCACTGTGGGAAAAATATCATTTTTCTAGTGAATTCAATGTATTAAAACTTTAAGGTAAGGAAGGCAGTCGCACTCCAAAAATAAATGTTCAAGGTCTAACATTACTGGATGTTCAAATTATGGAAGAAATATCTCCCTGAGCAGTAAATTCGAGAAGGGATATTTATAGAAATCATGAATGGAGATACTACAATGAATGAAAATTGAATTCATAAAGGTGTTTTTATAATATTATGGAGCAACTTGATTCCCATGGGTACAGAGGATCTTTGCTACTTTAAGTAGCTTAAGTGGGAAGAGACTACAAAAAAACAAAGAAAAAAATCTGACAGTTTTCCTCCAAGTACAAAAGGAATCACTAAGAACATGCATCAATTCCTTATCTTTATTTATAAACATACCACAAATTATTGTGCTTTCATTCTCAAATGGAGGAGTAAGAGTTAGAAACTAATGTAGATCCTGCAGATGACTTGATGTTTGATTTGAGGAAAACATATTAGTAGCTTTCTCAGATTTAATTACCTTTATTGTGAAATGGATACAGTGTCTTTAAAATAACCAGGGTTTTTTTTGTTTTCTGTTTCTTTTTAATATTCTGTGTCATCTACCTAAGTGAATGTGTCAGATTCATGATAATATATTTAATGTAAACATATGCAACATACATACAGAGTAATGACTTGAGAAATTTATTTTGCATATTTCAGTGTGGTAAAATGGACGAATATTTGCTCATGTTGTTACAAATGTCTACTCCAGTACTGTTGAGGGAAAAAATTATCTATCCTTTATATCCTAGAAAAAATTAGCCATGACAATATGTGAGAAAATAAGGACAAATTCAGAGTAATTTTCAAATTTTCTACTTTATATTTCACCCTGAGGTCAGGGGACAGAGACTGGTTAAAAACTGTTTCTTCCTTTTGTATACTTGATGTTAACACATTATATTATTTTTATATAAATAATACGAGACAAAAGCAAGCTAAGAAACATGTCAACAAGTTTTTCATTATTCCTTGAATGTCTAATTTATATTTTCTGTTCTTTTTGTACTACCACAGTCTATGCGAAATGTATTTAAATTTCTGCCAAAAAGTCCATGTTACCCACATAACAAATATATGAACAAATTAAATAAATTTTGAGGAGTCTCTAGAGAAAAACATAGTCCAAAATCATTAAAGTTGTATACTTGGTGCTTTCTATTGGAAATCCAGAATCTATGAACATTAATATTTGAACTTTGAAAACAAAATATACATTTAAAACTATTAAAGGCATATAGAAGGCCTCGCCACATTAACTGGCCAAAAATGTTGTTATGAGAAGTTTTGTTTTTACTATTTGTTAATTATCTGTGGAACTTCTTAATTCTCTTTCACAGCTTATCACAAACATTATCCTAGTTGTTTCTATACATCACCACCTACTGGTCATTTCAAATAGACTAAGTTACTCTCCCCCTCAACAAACTCTTCATGGCATTCTTCACCTCTGTGTTTCTTGCTGTGTAAATGATGGGATTTAGCATGGGAGTAAGGATTGCAAAGAACACAGTCACCAGCTTGTCCACCTGGTAGGTGTTCACAGGACGCATGTAAGTAAATATGCAAGGCACAAAGAAGAGAATAACCACAGTGAAGTGAGAGCCACAGGTGGAGAGGGCTTTGCGTCTCCCTTCAGAACTATGAGATTTCAAGGACTGCAGGATCACTATGTATGAGATGAGGAGCATGGTAAATATGAGCAAGCACATGGCCCCACTGTTGGCAGCCACTATCATGCCTAGTGTGTGTGTGTCTCTACAAGCAAGTTTTAACAATGGAAAGAGATCACACATGAAGTGATCAATGATATTAGGGCCACAAAAGGGCAGATTGATCATAAAAAATATTTGCATGGTGGCATGCAAGATCCCTCCAACCCAAGCTACCACCACCAGGAGTCTGCAGAGCCCTTGTCGCATAATGGTCATGTAATGCAGAGGTTTGCATATGGCCACATAGCGGTCATAGGCCATCACAATGAGGAGGATGATCTCTGTTCCACCCAGGAAGTGCTCCACAAAGAGCTGAACCAAGCAGCCACCCAAGGATATTGTCCTCCTCTGGTACAGCAGGTCAATTATCATTTTCGGGGTGGTGACAGAGGTGTAGAAGGCATCTATGATGGATAGGTACGTGAGAAAGAAGTACATGGGAGCTGAAAGGGTGCGGCTGAAGGAGATGGTGATGACAATGAGTAGATTAGCCAACACGGTAAATAGGAAAACAAACAAAAAGACAATGAACAGTATTTTCTGCAGGTGTGGATTCTGTGTGAGACCCAAGAGAACAAATTCAGTCACATTACTGGGAGGCCTGTGGAGCTCCATCCAGGAAATAACACCTTCTCAAGATCTGAATTCCCTACAAAAGCATAAAGGTAGGTTGTTAATTCTGAGGGCATTATCGTTTGATGTTCATATTATAGCAATAGGCCTTTCTGTAACTGTGGAGCACATTCTTTGATTCTAACACAGTAGCTTCTTCTACCTTTATTCATCTCATCATACTCTCTTCACATACCAATACTATCAGCTACAATACATCTATAGGGTAATAGTTACCATTTAATTATCAGGAAAAAAATACTGATATATATCCTCTATTTCCAGTCTATGTGATGTTTCTGAGTTGCTCTTGTCTTCTGTGTGTCTTGAGCCGGAGCATTTTCACATTATGAGACACATTTTATAAGCTGCCAATTGTTTGCACACATAAAGAATATTATTAGTTTTTGAATTTTCATTTGATCATATAGATGTGACAATGAATGAAATACATGGTTATCATAGTCACTAACTCATCCTAGTCATGGTTACCTGCATAACATAAGAATAACCAACCAAACTTCTTCCATATAGGAAGGAGGTTCCCATCCCTCACTGGGAAGCTACCAGCATTGTAGCTGAAGGAGTAAGAACCATTCACTTTTGTGTTGTTGTTAACATGTGGCCACATTTAAATTAAGATTGACTTGGTGGAGTATCATGTTTCATTGTATACATGTATAAAATTCTAAATAATAAAGAAAGATTAATTCTTTAAAAAAAAACCTGATCAAAGCATATCTCTGATAAGCAAGGCTTTTGTTTTAGCAAGATGTACAAATTATAGGAGAGATTTATTCCATGACATCTACTGCAACATAAATGCTATACATATCTGCTTCCTCAGTCTGTTAGTATAGTTTCTGGCATAACACCTTCAGGGTCTACCACATATTATGTGATGAGGAAATACATGATGAACCTCATAGTTCACACATCTTGGTTTGTAAGATACAATGCTTCCCAGTCAGTGGATCAGAGAGCCCAATCACCTTCGGCAACCCAGTTACTCATCCATGCTGCAAAATCTACAAGAAATGTGATGAATCTTTTAAAGGCAAAGTGAATTTAATATTTTTGATATATTTAAAGGTTATTACAAAGCTAATTATCTTTAAGAATCAGTGTGTTATTCACTTCCAGGTAGTTAAGTGTTGGCTACAAATATTGTTTGTTGTTTATATTATGTTTCCCATACATTTCTTTATCGTGGCCTCTTTTTTAAAATGTTGTTACATATACAAACACATATATGAGTATATATGTGTGTATACATTAATATACATGTTCCTAGGCAGTGAAATACAATCTTCTTAATGTATATAATGACTAAATATGTATATGTGTATATATGTATTATATATAAGTTGGTATTGGAATAATCACATTTAATAAATTTATAGTTTTAAAAGACTAGGAAAACAACTTTGTGTTTTTAAATTCATAAACATTTATTAAGGAAAAGAAACACTACTACCTAAGATAAAATAAAATGCTTATGCAAACATATATGATAGTTTCTGTAAACAAGTATCTATTAGATAGCTACTCAGCAAATATATGTTAGACCATATATATATATATATATATTTGCCTACATAAAGACTACAAAAATGTCTATGTTGATAGCCAGCAGTGGTTTCTTTCATGATATTTTTTTCATCACAGTTCATCTATCTAGGAAAAATCTTTATCACCCCTATTTCTATGCAGTGTTAATTTTCATATTCTCAGTTCTTTACCAGTTACTCATATAATTCACCATAAGTAACTTATGGATAACAATATAAAATTAATTGTAGAACATGTGAAATACATTTTGATTTGCAGGCATAAATTTCTCACAAAATGAAAAGAAAACATTATCTCTAAAAATACATTTAATATTTTCTATGTTAAGAGGATAGTTTGCTCTAGCTTTTATTGTTCAAGGTGAAATTTTGGTACATTTTTTGAGAAGGACATTCTGGAGCATCACTATATCTTTTACTGTGAGTTAACATGTCTAGACATAAAAATAGGGCACATACCCAAGGTGATACAATGACCTTTGTATTAACTTAGTGCAGTGGTCATCACCATGTGGGCCAAAACCCCCAATTTCTGATATGGGGGCCATATATCAGAAATCCCACATATTAGATATTTACAATACAATTCATAGCAGTAGCAAAATTTCATAATATAGTAATGAAATAATTTAATTATTGATGTTTATCACAACAACAAGAACTATATTAAATATTTAAAGCATTAGAAAGATAGAGAACCCTGGCTTGAAGCAATAGAAGCTGTTTCAATTCTATTCTACAACTTTCCACTATTAACCCTAGAAATAAGCTCTAAAATAAATATTTTGTTTATTATGTATACAATATTCTTTCTACATGTATGCCTACAGGCCAGAAGAGGGCACCAGACCTCACCACAGATGGTTGTGAGCCACCATGTGGTTGCTGGGAATTGAACTCAGGACCTTTGGAAGAACAGGCAATGCTCTTAACCGTTGAGCCATCTCTCCAGCCCCTAAAATAAATATTTTGAAAAGACATTCAGCCCAGCAGTGGTAGTATATAACTTTAACCCCAGCACTTGGGAGGCAAAGGCAGGTGGCTCTCTCTGAGTTCTGGCTAACTTTATTTATAGAGTGAGTTCCAGGACAGCTACAGCTACATAGTAAAACCCTGTCTCATAAAAACAAACAAACAAAAACCAAAATACAAATATTCTAAAGAAATATTTTAAGTGGAGTTATCAAAGATTGAAATTAAATAGAAATCATATGAATTATCAGACATCAGAGAAATGTGTATGTAAAATATTCCAGATCACTTAGAATGCTATGTAACTCTCATTGAAGTGTTTTGTCCTGGCAGGGTTTTTCACACCTGCAAGCCAAGCACTTGGGAGAAGGAAGCAAAAATAACAGAAGCTCAAAAACTCTCTCTACCATACAGCAGTTCTATAGCAGCCACTGTTACATGAGATTGTTAAAAAAATAAAAAGATTATTTTAATCTTTAGAACACAACAGGAAAACTCTTGTATTATCATATTAATTAGGGGAATTTAGAATGGAAAAGTCAATATGTAGTATGATTTTTACTAATTTAAATATATGAAAATACAGGGAAAGACCCCAGAGACTTTTACTTCTATGGGGATGAAACTAGCAGAGTTTTCCATAGTGTTTGGATTGCTGAGAACAGACAGACCTAGAATGATTAGGATAGTGGGTGATTATACAATTTTCGACTTCTTTGCACTCCTTGAGATCTATAATTATGGTTCCTCTACAAAATATGAATCTCTCACCTATCAATCCATCTGGCAAGCTCAATGTCCTGAGTCCTAGGTATCTGTTAGTTCCACAAGACATAAAGATATAAGCTTAAAAATGTCAACTAGCTCCACAGTGCAAAATCATCATTGATTATAACTGGCTCCTGTGGATAATGCCTTTCTCTGGAGCTTATCAAGTATTTCCAGTGTGCCCTCTTAGCAGTCAAACTCTGATTGTTTTTTTCATTCTGATTAATTAGACCTCAGGAGCATTCCACTGCCATTAGTAAACTTTGCTTTAAAAAAACAATTATTTCACTGAATATAGAGAACTTCTACAGCATTTGCTTTTAAATAACTTTTCCTTGAGTCCAGCTGAAGACGTTCACTATGCCAAAAGAAATTAAAACAGTAAACTACTAATGAACTTCAATATTTGATGACAAATGAACTAAGAGTATGAGGAATCTGGAAATTAAATATTTAAATTAAATGAAACAACCAAAGCTCCCATTAGTAGGTCAAAACATCATCTCTGCCCCCACTGTTAGGGATGTCACAAGAAGACCAAGCTACTCAACCATAGCATAATGCAGAGGACCTGGGCATGACCCCTACAGGCTTCCTGAGTTCTGTGAGTCCCCATTAGTCTCAGTCAATTGATTCTGTGAGCCATGTTCTTATAGTGCCCCTCAACCCTCTGGTTCTTCTGAACCTTCCTCCCCCTTCTCTAAAGAACTTCTCAAGCTCTGCCTAAAAACAAAGCTTTCACTTTGTTTGGCTGTGGAACTCTTCATCTGCTCCCATCAGTCGAAGTCTCTGTGGTTTCTTTGATGTGAGTTCTGCTAGGGTCTCATTGGTCCCAGAACACTCTGTAGGCAGGATAAGCTGTAGGTCCAAGGCATTGTGGTTGGGTTGGTATCCCAATCCCTCTAATCAAGGCCTTGCTTGGTTATAGAATTTGGCTGGCTCAGGCTCCTTGTCCCCATGACTAGGAGTCTTTGCTAGTATTATTCTAGTAGATTCCATGGAGTTTCCTTGAACTAGATTTCCACATAGCCCCTAAAAGCTCCCACAAGCCCAGTCTTTTCTCTCAGTATTTACTTCCCCATCCACTTGATCCTTCCAGTTCCCAACCCTTCTTGACCACAGTGTACCCACTAAATCCATTCTATGTTCCCTTCAAAGGGAGATCATTGGCATCCCCTTAAACCCTCCTTGTTACTTAGCTCTCTGGGACTATGGAACATAGCATGATATTATCTTCTACATTACAGCTAATATCTACTTATAAGTGCGTATAATTAAGGCATAGTTCTACATACAATGGCATGTATTCAGTTTCATTCAAATAGGTTTTCTGAATGAAAATGTATTCTGAATCTAAATGAAGGAGTATTATTTTTGAGAAAATTTAGTCAATATGAGTGATATTTAAAGAACAAAGTGAAATTTAAAGAACAAAAATGGTTAGCAAAACTGAGATTGCATGACTCAACATAATGTGATTAGATGTGAATATTTTAGTCTGATCAGAGTATTTGCAATAGCTGAAACAAGTTTTAGGGAAAATCTGAAATTCCCTAAGGAAGTAAAGTAAATGTGTATTTTACTAAGTATTATCTTTAAAAATGTCAGAAATTTGATTTTCAGTCCTAGGATGAACTTACCTGCAAGTACAATACTTATCTGCATGTATAAGGACAAATGTTCAGGCTATATTTATGGATTATGTTTAGTTAATGTAGTGGTGGTTGTAGATTTCTCTCCAAGATCCATGACTACACTAAAACCAAGTAATTGGCTAAGTTTTCAGCATAAGTCTTGGTTTCCCTCTTGTTGAGTGGTTCTTAAGTCCAATCAGTTATTGATTGGTTACTGCTAAGGTATGCATGCCACTAATGCACCCTTAGGGTTGTAATGGCATGCTTGCCACTGGTGTGATTCATAGACATCATAACTAGGTAGGATTGGTGGTTGCTTTACCTTCTTTGGAAGCATGCATGGTTCCTGTTGTGCCATGAAAGCTAGTCCTCAGAAGGAGGTATTTATGTCACATCCCAGCTCAGGGTCTTCTGGCTCTGTATCTGAAGCAATAAGGACTTAGCTTCCACCTCTGATGGGCAACCAAGGAAAATAACAATGGCATCATTCTTTTGGACATCTCTTGAAGAACCCTGACCAAAAACTCAAACAGCGGTCTGGTATTGGGTATTCTGTTAGGTGGTCTTTAATGCTTGGAGAGGGCACCATTAGGCCAAATGAGAAAATTTTATTTAAACTATATGTATATTTATACATAAAAGTACATGTAATATAGAATTTTTATTTAGGTAGTGAATAGTATGATTACTTCCAACTTTTCAGACATAATTAATCTAATTTTACTTTTCTTCTTCCTTTGTATAGATGTATCTCAATCCCATCCCTCTCCCTTAGAAGCTCCACTTTTCCAAATTTTTGAATGGATATTTTATATGCTGTGATTCTGCTCTCTATTGCAACTCATGCCATGACAGTGGCCTCTTTTATATTTCATGGTTTCTGAAGTTAGTCCAGAATCTGTAGCCGTACTCACAACTGAAGATTTGTTTCTAGGAGCTTCCATTAAGAGATAAACATGTGATATGTATCTTTTTGGATCTGGGTCAATATGGTATTTCCTTGCTCAATCATATTATATATAAATTTCGTGATTTCATTATTAACAGCTGAATAATTTTCCAAAGTGTATATGTACCACAATTTTATTGTCCATTGATCAGTCGCAGGACTTTTAGCCTATTTCTACATTCTACTATTGTGAAGAAAGCCATCAATGAACATGGCTGAGGAAATATTTGTGGTGTCAGATTGTGAATCAAATGGGTATAATTCAATGAGTGGTACAACTGGGTCATATGGTAGATTTAATTTTAGCTTTTTGTGAGTTCTCTACAATGATTTTCATAGTGGCTACACCAGTTTGCAGTTCCAACAAAGAAATTTTGTAGCACAAAAAAAAAAACATGAGCAGAAAGAATTCGAGATATGTGTGGCCTTCATATCACTGTATCATTTCATTCAGGATATCTATCCTTGAAACCATAGACAGATGAAGGCATAAAGATGAAAAGAATAAGACTAGAGGATAGTCTCTACCCACTCTCCTTGTTTTATAACCTAGTTTAGCAACATGCATTCTTACCCATTCTGGTTTTGATCAGGACACAGGTTTTAAGGGCTATGAGAATTATGTATATAGCTCAGTAAAATATGAATATTTTATTGCTTGAAATATAAAAAGTCTTTGTACATTTTAACTAATTTATTTTGTTTCTAGCTTCATTTGTCAAATTTGGATTACCCCAGTGGGAATATATGTTATTTCATGCTAGGTTGAATTTCAATATATCACAGAAAATTTCCTGCCATTCTTGTTGAGGAAACATTCCACTTCCCTTGATCAACCACACTGGGAACAGCCTCCCTTTCTTTGTAAAACAAAGGGTTGTTTTCTTTATTGTGTAAAAATCAAAATTTCTGAAGAAAAAGTCCATGGTGAAAAGAGTATTGACATCTAAAATAAGAACACAGATGGGACCTAACATTTGCCTTTACTTATTCTGTCTCCTGCACTTTGCCTGAATCCTGCCTAGGCCACCTGCAGATATGTAAAACCACTCCCTGCTGCCCCTTCAGTGTAGATACCAGAGGAAACAGCGCCCTCTTCTGGCAGTTGCTATCACAGTTTCTCTGGGGGGAATTAGTCTTGCCTCTGTGTCTGCAGAGCTCAGTGCTTGAGCAGTGTCTCTCAGATTTTCAACATAAGACAAAAGACACATCTGTCAAACAGGTCCACTGCAGCTCCTTTGCCAATTTCTTCAATAGCAGTGCTGCCATGACATTTTCTCACTGCTTCTTCTGCAAACATGCAGGGCAGGGCACCTATGGTTATTCTAAAGTAGGTTGATGATATCAAGCTGATTTTCCAGCTTGATCATAAGAAGTAGCTCTAAGGGACTTGACCAAGAATCAGAAGGAGCAGAGGCCATCTGAACAATGCAGTTTATTTTCATTTATTCATTTACTTATGATTAACTTCTTCATAAAAATTATTTTTAAAAAAATTTCATATTGATTCTTTAGGAATTTTCCATCATGTACCCCAATCCTGCTCACCAACCAGTCTGTCCAAGTCCTCCACTTACCCTTGAAGCATCCCCTCAAATTCCTCAAAAAATCAGTTAAATACATAGGCGCTCTGAGCCACAGAGTCAGAGAATATAGAATTGTAGTTTGGTTATAATTCTCTAATTGCCATTTCAATTCTTATTTTAATTTATTTTTGTTAATTAGAATAGAAAACAAACTATCTTTTTCCTTTCTTTCTTTCTTTCTTTCTTTCTTTCTTTCTTTCTTTCTTTCTTTCTTTTTTTATTAAAGATTTCTGTCTCTTCCCCACCGCCGCCTCCCCTTTCCCTCCCCCTCCCCCAGTCAAGTCCCCCTCCCTCGTCAGCCCAAAGAGCAATCAGGGTTCCCTGCCCTGTGGGAAGTCCAAGGACCACCCACCTCCATCCAGGTCTAGTAAGGTGAGCATCCAAACTGCCTAGGCTCCCATAAAACCAATAGGTACAGTAGGATCAAAAACCCATTGCCATTGTTCTTGAGGTCTCAATAGTCCTCATTGTCCGCAATGTTCAGCGAGACCGGTTTTAACCCAGGCTTTTTCAGACCCAGGCCAGCTGGCCTTGGTGAGTTCCCGATAGAACATCCCCTTTGTCTCAGTGTGTGGGTGCACCCCTCGCGGTCCTGAGTTCCTTGCTCGTGCTCTCTCTCCTTCTGCTCCTGATTTGGACCTTGAGATTTCAGTCCGGAAAGCACCGCATTTGTTTAGCTCATTGAGCATACTGAATTCCAGAAACCAGATTTTTGTGCCTGGTTCCCCATGGCAATTATTTTCATTGTTTCAATGTTTCTTGTCTCCATATATGTATGTTTACATGTAAGTTCCACAAAATATCTCCTAAACACCACAGTATTTCATGAATAAATTTTCTTGTGGTTGGACTTTGATCAATTATACGATTATTCACAGATTTAGGTACATTTCTCCTCCCTAATCACATATTAAAAGTAGATAATGAGACTACCCTTAATTTCTTGTTGATAAGACACAAATGTCAGTATTAGTTAAGATACCACCCTTTACAGTAAATTCATCCAAAATAGGATGAATTTGCAGTTTTCCTTGCCTTGTTGGAGAAATGGTGAGGATAGTATAATATATTCTTTTCAATGAAATTTTCAAGTATGAATTAGAGGTGATAATAATGAGCTGAGATATTTTATACTTCTTTATCTTTTTCATTAAGACCTACCCAAAATCAAACCAAAAATTTCCTCAGTCTATCCCAGCTTCAAAAAATAAAATTCTGAAAAGAGTGCTAATCGCTTAATTTTTCAGACCCTTTAGAGTGAGGGGAAGAAGAAATGAGAAGAAGCCCTATTTGTTTTCAATTTGACTTAATTCAGAGTGTCTCTACACTGTGCATGATATCTATAGATTAGGACAATATAGTTAATCATTCTCAATAAATTTAGTTCACAAATTTTAACTTCATAATGATAGTACATATATCATGAAGAGGGAAAATCTTCAAGTCATTACAAACAATCATCTAGAATCAATGCATTTAGTGAGACATAGACATTTAACATTGCATTTTAGAAATGATTCCAGTCTTTCTCAGCATCACCTAATTAAGTAAAATTACCAATAGTATTTCCATGCTAGTGTGTCTAAATTAATTTCATAGCAAAATATAAAACTTCAAGTCAAACATATAACTGTAAAGTCTACTTCAGAATAAACTGGCTAAATTAAGTTAATCTTAAATTTTGGGAAAAAGATTTAGGTTTCACTTACCAGGTTGTGGTTGGCTGTGGATTCCTCTGTTGATTGATTGCAGTAATTTTTTCTTCCCCTCTAAGCACAGCCAGTACAGTGTTCAGTAGACTCTATAAGGTAACATTGAAATTATCATTTTTCTATATAATTATATAATTTAGACTTTTTATTTATTTAACTTTGATCGTATTGCCAGCATTTACATAAAAAATAAACTATTTCAGTTAGGAACTTTGATATTACTAGTGATTACTTGCTTTTGTATTGATTTTGTGTGATTGGTGGTGTGAATATACACAAACTTACAAACACACACACACACACACACACATGTACCCACACATACCAACATTAGTAGATTATATTCTTTTCAGATAACAATGCTGTGCATAAAGCCTAGTTACTCAAATGGGAAAACCTTAGTATATTCCACTTTGACACGTATAAGAGAATAAAACCAAATGGTTTAGACTCTTTTCCTTATACTTTTGAGCATGTTTTCTGCTTCCTGAGAGTCTATGAACAACATGGAGAGAGAATTCCTCTCATTCCTCTACCCCAGTTCCTCTTTACCTCCATCTCCTTAGAAACCTGTCCATACTGAACATAGTTCCTCTTAAACAGATCTTCGTCTTATTGATTTACTTGCTGCTCCAGTCATCAACACAACGACCTTTTGTTTTAATTCGCAATGCTAAATACTTAAATAGATTTGCAGTCTAAAAGTTCTGGTGATGTTTTGGTTTAGCAAGTACCCAGAGGATTGGTAATTGTTTCTTATGAAATCTTCACCAAGGCCTTTTGATTAACCCCACTTGGTTCACCAGACATCATTACCAGTGGCTAGTTTCAGAAATTCATTTGGGTCATGAATTGAATTCAGGTTCTTGTATTCTGGCAAGGGTTCTACCAATGAACTTTATATAGCCCCAACCTTATTTATGTCCTGTTTCATTTAGAGTAATGACTTTAATCCATTTATGTTGGAGTATAGGCTTAAATTTGATTCCTTTTTAAGACTAAGGCAGGTCTTCGTGATATACAGACTATCTTGCCTTCAAACTATGTTACGGCAATTGTAGCACAGAGCTTGTGGGAGTAACTGACCAATATTTGAGTTTTGTGCATGGTGATAGAAATTGATCTATTTTCGTTCTTCTACAGGTTGACATCCAGTTATGTCAGCACCATTTGTTGAAGATTCTTTCTTTCTTCCATTGTATACTTTTAGGTCCTTTATCAAAAATGATGTGATCATAGGTTTATGGGTTAAAATCCGGGTCTTCTATTCAATTTCATTGGTCGACTTCTCTGTTTTTATGCCAATACCAAGCTGTTTTCAATACTGTAGCTCTGTAATAGAGTTTGAAGTCAGGGATGGTAATGCCTCCAGGAGTTCTTTTATTGTATAAGATTGTTTTGGTTATCCTGGGTTTTTTGTTTTTCCATATAAAGATCTCAAGACCTGTGAAGAATTTTGATGGGACCTTGATGGGGATTGCATTGAATCTATAGATGGCTTTTGGTAGAATTGCCATTTTTACTATGTTTATACTCCCAATCCAAGAGTATGGGAGATCCTTTCATTTTCTGGTGTCCTTTTCAATTTAGTTCTTCAATGACTTAAAGTTCTTGTCAAATAGATCTTTCATTTCCTTGGTTAGAGTTACCCCAAGATACTTTATGTTATTTGTGGCTATCATAAAAGGTGAAGTTTCTCTGAATTCCCTCTCTGCTTCTCTATCCAATATGTATCCAAATATCTGGAGTATATGTTCTATCTCTATCGAAGACAGACAAAATAAAAGATTATATCGGAAGCCCTTTGTCTCTGTCAATTTTAGGAAAACATCATTTTTTATCTTTTCTAAAATTTTATAGTGTACAAGGATTTTTAAAATACAATCATTTTTTTATATAGCTATTCCTGTTCATACTTCTTCCCCTCCTCCTGACCCACCCTTTCCCCACACCACTTACCCCATCCACTCCTTAGAAATGATAAGACATCCCAAGGGGAGTCAACAAAGTCTAAGATCACTTTGAGGCAGGAACAAGGTCCTCCCCACTATCTCTAGGTTGAGCAAGGTATCCTTCTAAAAAGAATGTGTTCTAAATTGCCAATTTAAGCAATAGGAATAAATTCTGGTCCTACTGCCAGTGGCCCCATAGACTGCCCAAGACTCACAACTGTTCCCCACATTCAGTGGGCCTAGTTTGGTCCAATGCAGGTTCCATTGTAATTGGTCTAGAGTCAGTGAGTTCTCACTAGCTCAAGTCAGCTGTTTCTGTGGTATCATCATGGTCTTGACCCTTCTGCTCATATTACCACTCCTCCCTCTCTTTGACTGGTCTCAAGAAGTTTGGCCCAATGTTTATCTGTGGATCTCTGTATCTGCTTCCTTCAGTTGCTTGGATCAAGGTTCTATGATGACAATTAAGTAGTCACCAATCTTATTACAAGGGATGTCCAGTTTAGACATCCTCTCTACTGTTGCTTAGAGTCTTAGCTGGGGTCATCCTTGTGGATTCCTGGGGACTTCCCTAGTGTCATGCTTCTCGCTAGCCCTTTAATGGCTTCCTCAATCAAGATAGCTCTTTGTTTTCTCTCTCTCTTTGTCCTCTCCCCTTCTTGAGCATACTCTTTCCTCATCTCCTTCTCCTCTTTTTCTCCCTACTTTTCCCCGTTTACCTTCCCTTCTCCCCTCACCCCTGACTCCAAGTTTCTCAGAAAATCTTGTCTATTTCCTCTTCCCAGGGTGATCCATGTATATCTCTCTTAAGCTTCTCTTTTTTACCCAGTTTCTCTGGGATTATGTACTTTAGGCTATTTTTTCTTTGCTTTACATCTAGTATTCCCTAATGAGTACATACCATGTTTGTGTATCTGGGTCTAGGTTACCTCACTCAGGACAGTTTTTTTTTCTAGTTCCATCCATGCAAATTTTATCTATTTAACATAGTACTTGAAGTACTAACTAGAGCAATGAGACAACAAAAGATCAAAAGGATACAAATTGGAAGGAATAAATCAAACCTTTGCTATTTGCAATGGTATGATAGTATGCATAAGTAACTCCAGAAATTCTACAAGAGAACTCCTGCAGCTGTTAAATACCTTCAGTAATGTGGCAGGATACAAGATCAACTCAAAAAATTAATAGCCCTCCTATAAACAAACATTAAAGGGGCTGAGAAAGAAGTCAGGAACATCACCATTTATAACAGCCACACATAAGACAAAATATCCTCTGATAACACTAACCAAAGAACTGAAAGACCTATATGCCAAGAACTTTAAGTCTTTGAAGAAAGAAATTGAGAAGACATCAAGAAACAGAGAGATCATCTATGCTTTTAGATAGGTAAGATCAACACAGTAAAAATGGCAATTTTTACAGATGCTTTTTACAAAAGCAGATAGATTTGATTCAATGGAATTGAATTAAAGACTGATACTAAGACACACACTTATGAACACCTGATATCTGACAAAGAAGCTGAAATGATACGGTGGAAAAAAAGAAGGCACCTTCAGCAAATGGTGCTGGCATAACTGGATGTCAATATGTAGAAGAATGCAAATAGATTCATATCTATCCCCATGCACGGAACTCAACTCCAAATGATCAAACACCTCAACATAAATCTAGCCACACTGAACTTCATTGAAGAGAAAGTGGGAAGTAGCCTTGAATGCCTGGGCACAGGAGACCACCTCCTAAATATAACACCAGTAGCACAGACACTGAGAGCAACAGTTAATTAATGGCACCTCATGAAGCTGAGCATCTCCTGTAAGGGAAACAACACAGTCACTGAGACAAAATGTCGGCCTACAGATTAGAAAAGGTCTTCACTAACCCCCACATTGGACAGAGGACTGGTCTTCAAAATACATAAAATACTCAAGAGACTAAACAACAAATTACCAAATATTCTGATCAAAAAATGGTGCACAGATCTAAACAGAATTCTCAACTGAAGAATTGTAAATGATCAACAGACGTTTAAGAAAATGCTCAACATCCTAGGCCATCAGGGAAATGCAATGAAAACAGCTCTGCGTTTCTATCTTAAGTCAGTCAGAATGGCTAAGATCAAAAACACCAATGATAGCTTAAGCTGGAGAGGATGAGGAGTAAGGGGAAACATTCCTCCATTGCTGGTGGAAGTGCAGACTTGTACAGCCACTTTGGAAATCACTGACTGTTTCTCAGAATATTGGGAATCATTCTACCTCAAGACCCAACAATACTACTTTTGGTCTTATACCCAAAGGATAAACACTCATATCACAAGGACATTTGCTCAAATGTGTTTATAGCTATATTATTTGTAGTAGCCAGAATCTGGAAACAACCCAGGTGCCCCTCAACCAAAGAATCAATTTTTTCTAATAGTAATGATAGCTTAATATTGGATAGAAATTAAGGGATAAGATGAAAAGAATAAAGATCATTGTGGAAATAATCATACAGATCCAATGACTAGTTTAACAAATTTGTTTCTCCAAAAGTTAAAACGCC
>NW_026068687.1:90792-91471 GCF_014885135.2 Alexandromys fortis
TTTTTTCTTGTAGTGATTATCTTTGATTATGAAAATTTGTGGAAAGCTTTGATATTCCTGGACCTTTGATATAAAATGACATGTTTCTAAACAGGAAAAAGGGGGCCTTAGTGAGATTCTACTTCAAGTTCTTTAAAGAGAGAAGATTTCTTTTGCTCCTTGAAATTCTTCATCATCAGTGTTTCAAAATTTAAATCACCACCTTTGCATTGTTAGGTACTAATATACTTATGAGGTATGTCAATCCTATCATCTCTCCTTAGAGCAAGAACTTCTTTGAGCACTTCACTTCAGTGGACTGAAAATAGAAAAAGTCACGTAGTTCATTTAGAGATCAATTTTTTGTGTGTTAGTAAATAATGAAATCGGACAAATAAATTTTCATTTATTCTATTAACTTTTGCATACTGTATAAATGTAGATTTTTTTCTGTAGATATTTTTCTCAGAAGATGAGACTATCCAACTATCTTTTACAGTAAGTGTTGATTTTGTATTTAAAGGTTTTTTATTTTAGTTATTCACTTGGATATACTTACACCTCTCAAATAGATGGAGAAAAAGGGAAGTATTAATGAAATGTGATGGGTACTGTCACTGATAATCTTTCTGTGTTTACTGCACCCCTCTAAGTTACCATGTGTTGTCAAAAGCATACAAGCACATAAAGAATTTGTAAT
>NW_026068688.1:0-1078 GCF_014885135.2 Alexandromys fortis
AGTAAATTGTTAACATGGGGACCTTGTGGGAGGGTTGAAGAGGGGAGGGGAGTTGCAAGGAGGGGTGCATAGGAAAATGTAGAACTCAATAAAAATTAATAAAAAATTCCAATAGTCTGAATAGGTCCTTATATGTATTAGTTTCTGGCAGAAATATATATATATATATATCATAGTTCTATTGACTATGGCAATTTTCTTGGGCTGTATTCCATATACAGCCAGCCATCATCTTTATCACCATCACCATCATCATCATCATTATCGTCATCATCATTTTGTGTGTATGGACCTTTTGGCTTAGTATGTACCATATGTGTTCCTGGGGTCCTCTGAAACCAGAGAGAGTGTTGAATATGCTGGAACTGTGCATATAAACAGCTGTGAGATGATACCGTGTGGGTCCTTGGAATTAAACCCTAGTCTGTTGGAAGAGCAGCCAGTACTCCCAGACATTGAGTCATTTCTCCAGGCCAACATTCATCCTTCTCTAAGTGTCCATAGTAGGACAATGGGGCTCATAGCTGTGGTTTTCCTTTCTAACATTCTTCTTGTTTTCACTACTTATTGTACTTTAATGCAAACAACAAATTTTAGAATTTCACTTAGAGAACTGTTATCCAATGCTTTTTAAAGATTTGAAAAATCAGAATTTTAAGTTTTCAGTTATAGATGTTTTAGCACAAGAACTCTCTTTTGTTTTCCCTTCATGGTTTTTGTTCCTCTTTAGGCTCTCTCATCTGTTCTCTCATCATCACTGGGTCACCTTTTGAATGACTGAAACTGCAGTATTAGCTGCTCACTAGAATAGGCAATGTCAGACAACTGTTGCCAGACTCTGAGCTCCTTTTTTTTTTTAAATCATTATTTTATATTATAATCACTCATACAAGAAAGATACAGAAAACCATGCTGATTAAGCCAAGTCAAAATAGGAATTCTTTATTAGCTGATGACAAAGAGCAGGCACATGCCTTAATATCCCTTGATGCTCAAGTTCAGGGGTACAGAATTTTTTTTAATATAATTTTTATTGAAAAAAATTTCCATCTCCTCCCCACCTCCCATTTCCCTCCCC
>NW_026068688.1:7408-13354 GCF_014885135.2 Alexandromys fortis
GTCCACCAGATAGCATGGGTGGTGTGGGAGTATTGTCTAGCACATTGACAATAATAAAGGTTAAGCAATGATTGATACATGGCAGCTTTTACCTGTTCCTCTTCACTCTCTATATAAAGCAGACTAGAGTTTTTGGCATTGCAGGACACCAAACTGTCAGTCCAATTTTTTTTCTGCACACTAATATAATAACAATTGTGGGAATATGACATCCACTCCTTTGGACAAGAACCACAAGGGTGTGCTGAAGAAAGATTATTATCTAGAAGCAACAGAAATTTAATAATGAAAGTTAATTTACATTTGCATAGTTTTGTGCATCCACGTATAAAATATAGCTATGAACTCCAAATGCTGATCCTTAGAAAACAAAATGCAGACTCAAACACACTCAAGCACAGCAGCAACCTCTGACCCATAGTTATATGTCCATATAAAGCATATGAATCCAAAACAAATTCTATCCCCACAACTGTACTCAAAATTGCTGAGCATAACATATATTCTAGAATACCAAATTCATTACTGCCTCATCCTACACTGTAAGTACGAAATTTAAGCCAATTATAAAAACTGTTGTATAGTTATTTTATGTAATTGTTTCTTCTTATTGAGTGACAAAAGGTATTATCATCCTAAATGTTTGTTTAGGAGATTATAGCATTCTTATTTCTAGATCATTCTCTTCCTATAAATACATCATTATCTTTGCCTGGCTGAAGTTAGACACAAAATATAACGTGTACAAGCCTCAGAACTTTGGCAAGTGAAGTGTACTATTCTGACTTGTAATTAGGAAGGGGTGGGTTTGCTCCTTTAGTTTAGTGTCTGGAGGGTTAATGTACTTCTTAGTAAATTTAACATCTACATTAATCATAACAATTCTAATCCCTTAGTTTAAAATTTATGTGCTTTTTGAATTAGAATAACACAGAATACTATTGTAATGGTTATAATATGAATAATGTGGTAAAACTTTGGAAATAATTAGTTCAAAAATTTTTTAAGTTTAAGCATTTTTACAGTACAACACATATGGTGACAAAACACTTTCAAAACTAGTTTATTTCTCATTAAATATTCTAAAGCATGTTGTTAAATTGTAATGTCATAATTGATATACTTAAAAGCAAACATTATAATGCTCATTTTCTTTATAACATTGACAAAATCAGAATCAAAAGTCCACATTTAATCCACGTATGTACTTGAAATTAAAAGCATTTTCCTCACTAAGACGAAGCATTGAAAGACATGTCATCATTAAAGACAAAAGCACCTTTATAATTTCTCAAAAACATGCTTACATGGAAAGACAGTTCTGGTCATTATCAACAAGGTGACCAATAAAGCAAACCAGACAATGCCCAGGATCACAGAGATGAGCTTCTCTGGAGGTGATAAAATTTCTGCAGAGGTAGAAAATGGATACAGGTGTTCACAGAATTTACACAGAAGAGAACTCAGAGAATCAGAAGAATAAACATAGCACTCTGGCCCTCCCCTATGCTGCAATTGGTCTGTAGGCAATATCATTGCATTTCCAGTAAATAAAATGGTCATATATTCTTGCAACACGGAGTTGAAACTGCTCAAATTTTAAACAAATGGCATGGGTCAGGTTACAGTTTCCTTTTCTTCCAGTAAAGAGTCTATTCCTGTCTACTTGCCAGTTACCACCCCAGAACAGTTACACTGAAGGCCCATTCAATGCCTTACTTTTACAGTGGCTGTGCCTGTTGTTCTTGAGATGCTTCTGGGAAGCATTATGAAGGCTGAATTCCATCAGCTGATTTCCTGCGGGGTAACTGAAATGGAGCTGTGAGTGCCCCTGGGTTTCCTTTGCTGCTTCCCTGGGTCTTGAGCCACGTATTCAGTTCTGAGCAGATGACTCATGACTCATGTCTACAGTCCTGTGAGAAGCTATTGTCACTCAACTTAAGAAGACATCCTGATGCAGTCACAAAGGAGGAGCCCAGATAACTGTAGCTTTTGTACAATTGAAACATCTAATTTTACGTTGGGCCTTGAGTTCATGTGTTACAGTTTAAAAACCTACTACAAATTTGACAAATTAGTACAAATAGGGAAAATAAAAAACAAACAAATTAGAGATAAAAAGTTTTACAAATTAAGGGTAAATTTATACATTGAATTTAGTTTCCATATGTCCTCAAACTCACCCAACATCTGTCCCCAAAGTCATGAAACATAATATCTCTTTTGAAACAGAATAATTATTTAAATCTTGTCATGTAAAAATAGTAGCATATTTGAGACAATTGATACCAAATGACATAATGCCTTTGTTAAAAGGTTCAATGCTATAGCAGAATATATTATGTGTCAATTTGATATTGTTTGAATTTAATAAGAAATAGAAATATAATGATCTAAATAGTGACTAAGAACATTGACATATTTAATTGTCTACATTATCTTATTTTGGATCAATACTTTATATGAGTTTAATAAAATGAACCATGCGCTACTACATTAGCATCTATTTGGAGTAATGGAAAAGTTCTGAGAAGTTGCAAAAATAATTAAAGGTATTGTAAATATTGGAAAATATTTTGTGTCAAAATAAACACATATAAATTAAACAATATTTGAAACATTTCAAAATTATTTTTTTCAAAAGAGATTTTTAGTATGTATTTTATTTGATGAAATGATTTGTTATTGATTTAATGGCTAAACTTTAAAACTAACAAAGAGATAAAGTAAAGGCACTACATAACCAAATATTGTTAGTTCATACTTACCCGGAGAACATGTGCTTGTTAAAATCAGCCATTTTATCAGATTACATATTCAGTTATAAGAAGATTTGATTTAATAATTTAATCCCTGAGTCCTGGAATCAGTGAGATCTAAAATTAATTCTGGCGTTGAGACCTATAGCACGTGACTATTAAACAATTATAAATATTTTATTCATCTAAAATCTAAGTTTGAGTATGTACATAATAAGCATGTAAGGCAGTTGGTATCCAGCTTGGCATACCAAGCTCTCAATCTGTGCCCTCAAGATACGCAGAGTACAAATTGCAACACTAACAAGCAACACTTCGTCATCAGGTCTCCTATAGTTGTAGGTTTAATTATATTGATAAGGAAACACAAACATGAGTAGGTGGCTAATTCTACACAGACAGCAAGGACATAACTTTTAGACAGTCCTCCAATGTGTTCTATGGGCTGGATTTCCCTGAGGAGCTTAAAGGCACCCATGCTCCAGTTTGATTCTCTGCTCAGTGATTCTACATGCAGCATTTCAGTGTCCCCTGAACTGAATGGGCTGGTGAGGACAAGGAAGCAGTGATAAGATCCATCTCCTGTTAGGCTTCCTGCACCTAGGTGGGTGAGGAGCTCACAGGAGTCCTTTGGGGTTGAGTAACAAAAGTTGAAAGTCAGTGGCAGAACCCAGGACAACTGTGCCAGTGAAATAAGCAGGCTGCCCCAGGAGGCTCAGGGTGAGTCAGGAGTGGAAAAGTAGATTTCTCACTAATGTGTCTTTGAAGGCTTAACAGGAAATTCTCATACCCGACTGATTTTGAAATCAGTTTCTCTCATCACACCCTTACAATGTTGGTCACTTTGTCTTATTAAAGGACACAGTGGTCAGCTAAATGTGTCATGTAGTGTGTCATTTTCCGAGTACCTTACAAGAATTGCTATGTGTTCTCAAAAGGTGAGAGAGGATTAATCACCAAGCTTCCTCTTTCAAGAGATTTTTATTTGGGTTATCTCTTTTACTGAAATATATTTTTTATACAATTGATTCTGACTGCAGTTTCTCCTCTCCACTTCTTCCAGTTCCTACACACCTTCCCTCCCATTTGAAACCAAACCTTATTTTTCTCTCATTGAAAACAAAAAGGCATCTAAGGAGTAATGCTAAAAATAAGTATAATATATAAAGTAAATCATAATAAGAGAAAAGAACTGAACAAGAAAATGTCAAAGAAAAAGTCAAAATAAATGTACAAAAAATTCATATAGATGCAGGGACACAGGCATTCACACTCATGAATCCCTTAAGAATCTAAAACTGTGAGCTATAATGGATATGCAAAGAATCTTTAAGTTAAAAAAAAACAGATAAAGAAGAGAAAATGAAAACCTGATGATGTGGGAGTGTCATATATCAATCTGTTGATTTCATTGGTTAATTAAAGAAACTGATTGGCTGGCCTCATAGGTTAGAACATTGTTGGGAGGAGTAAACAGAATAGGATTCTGGGCGGAAGAGGAAGTGAAGTCAGACTCTGCTCTGCTCCCAGAGAGACGCCATGCTCAGCTCTGCTGGATCGACACGATAGCTCTGCACTCTGAGGCAGAGGCATGAAGCTACCCAGGATGGACGTAGGTTAGAATCTTCCCGGTAAGCGCACCTTGGGGTGCTTACACACATTATTAGAAATGGGCTAGTGTAGATGCGAGAATTAGCCTGTAAGGGCTAGAGTTCATGGGCCAAGCAGTTCTTTAAATGAATACAGTTTGTGTGTTGTTATTTCGGGCATGAGCTAGCCAAGCGGCCGGGGTGTTGGGGACGCAGCCCCGCCGCCGCTTCTTATTTCAACAACCTGACTTGAATTGATGAGACAAAGAACTTTCAAATATGCCATTGAATTTGTTTTGTTATGGCCATTGATAGCTGGTCATGAGGTCTACCCTTAAGAATGGTTTGTTTATTTAATGTGAATCCCTTGGACAAAATTAAATTACCATTTGCAAGTGACCACCAATTGAAGGTAGCCTGTGCGTTAGGTAGGAGGACATATGTCCACTTCTCTCTTCAGTTCTAGGACCCCATCTGTGAAGACCCATGCAGGCCCTATGCATGCTGCCATGATCTCTGTGAGTTCATTTGTGTGCAAACCATGTTGTGTCTGGAAGGACTGAATCCTTGGTGTCCTCCATCCTCTCTGGCTTCTACATCATTTTTTGCCTGCTCTGCCACAGTTCCTGGATCCCTGAGGGGAAAGATTTGATAGAGACATCACTTTCAAGACTGTAATTTCCAAGGTCTCTCCCACTCAACACATTGTGCATTTGTGGGTCTTTGTATTTGTTCCCATCTGATGCAAAGAGAAGATTGTAAACTGGGTGGTGTGGAATTGCATGCCTTTAATCCCAGCACTTGGGAGGCAGAGGCAGGCAGATCTCTGTGAGTTCAAGTCCAGTCTGGTCTAAAAGAACTTGTTCCAAGATAGGCACCAATGGTACATAGAAACATCCTGTCTCAAAAAAATTAAAAAAGAGCAAAAATGAAAGAGAGAAGATTCTCTGATAATGGCTGAGTAAGACACTGATCCATGAGTATGGCAGAATGTACTTATGAGTCATTTTATTGCTATTTCCTTTAGCAGAACACTAGTGTTTGGTTTTCCCCTAGGTCTCTGCGCTATCAAGTCTCATGTTCTTAGACATCTAATAGCACAGAGTGAGCCTTAAATCCAATAAGATATTGGCTGGTTACTTGAACAAGCTTTGCACCACTATTGCACCTGCATAACTTGCATTCAAATCACTTTGTAGCTGGGTTGGTGTCTACTTTTCTTCCTTAGTAGCAGTCATATTTCCATTAACTATCTTGAACACTAGTCAGTAGAGATGAAGCCTCTACATATTTACCAACTCAACTTCCCCATGTTTCAGGAGTCGTGTAAGGGTTGTTTTCAACAATAAGGCTTCACTGGTAGTTTGTAGAAAGCCACTAATAGACTTGGCAATAGCTTAGATTGTTTGGGTGTTTCCACGGATGGAGTCTTATATTTTATTTTAGTTCTCTCTTTGTCTCATGTCTAGATCTGCGGAAGGCTTCCCACACCAAATATAAATGATATTACATACATTTTTCTCCTTGTAGTCATATTGTAATATATATATATATATATATCATAAAAGTCACAAAAACATTATAAAACTCAAATTACA
>NW_026068689.1:0-17021 GCF_014885135.2 Alexandromys fortis
CGGAAACAGATGGTGTGAAGCTTTTCACCTGGAGAGTGAATCGCCACTGCACTGTGTGGCGCTGGGGTGGGTGGGGGAGAAGTTAACTGCAGGGGAGCGGGCAGACACACCAGCTGACAGGTTATGATAAGATTGTCAGAGTCCAGGAAGGGACAAAGAGCACTGGGGACACTTTTCTTCTCAGCACTCAAGAGACTGGGGCAGAGGATTTCAAGTTTGGGGGCAGCCTGGCCTATGTAGGGAGATTTTGTTTCCAAAAATGTCTTTTCAAGCAAAGGTCTAACGTAAACAAGCTTGTCCAGCATGTCCTCTCGTTGACTCTTAGCTCACCCTGACACCTCAGTATAGAGTGACGGAGCACAGCTGTGACGTTAGGGAAGATTGTGTCATATGGACCAGTAGACCTGTGTGTGACAACGCTCAAAACTTGTTACCTTGTTTCCACCTTACAAATTTACACCCAGATGCTGCTTGCCGCCCCTTTCCCCATGACATAGATGGATTTGCTGCCACCATACAAATACTCCTTAAGCTTTCCAGACTTTGGGAGCTACTGAGAAGTAAACTGACTTCTTTTCCCAAAGGTGATATAGACTTGGTTCAGCTCAGTGGGATCAGTGGCCTGCAGGAACCTTGGCAAACATGGCAGAACTTTCTTTCAGAAATGTTAAGGAGACCAGTGTCTATGTAGTATATAGTTATCCTTGAGAAAACCCAGATAAGGTGAGTCCTGAAAATTCTAGTGGCAACCTTGTATGAGGCTGGACCACCAAGGTTTGGGGGAGGGGTGTGTGTAGTTACCATTTAAATATCACTGAAATAGTTGGGAAGGTGAGCCAATCCTGTGCATAGCATTTCTGTATCAGTTTCTCCTAGAAGTGAGAACAGGTATGGATGAAACAGCACTGTTGAGAGTGACTGCTCCCGAGAATTTATTCCTTTTTATATCAGAAAATACAGTGAAGATGGGCATGGTGGCCCAGCATTTGAGAGATAAAAATGGGGACCAGGAAGTTTCAGGTCAGCCTGGGCTTTATAAACCCAATGTCATAAAACTGAACTAAAAATAGAAACACATCTGTCCAAACTTCTGTAATCCCCTATAGTGAGCCACTGCACAGCCTGAGGCAAACTCTTGACTTGCTGTGCCAAGAGCAGGGCTGGGCCCATGCTGGCTCTTGGTTTTCTCATCTGTAAAATAGGACCTGAGCACATGCAGCGCCAAAGAGGCTGTGTAGGTGGGCAGCTGACTTTGACAGCAGCTGTGCATAGGGCAGACCTGTGCCCAGCCTGGGCCACTGCCAGGAACACATCCTTTCTGCCGCTGTAACTCTCGGGTTGATTGGCAAATATCAGAATGGCCATAAAGCAAAGAGGCTCTTGAGACAGCAGCAAGCATGGTGTCTTGCTGGAACAATTCAGCGGTGGGGCTGGGCTGTGCCGCTGTCCATTTGTATTTGTACAGATGCAGGTCCACCCAGCTGGTGGGGGACGGTGGTAGCACTGGATACACTGAGTGCAAGCAGCAGGCTGTCTCAGAAGATCCAGGGAAATGGTGGGGACAGCTCTGTTTAAATCATTTCTTTTATCACATGGTCAAATTTTCCAATATTTAAACCTCTGAGCAACATTTTGTGGCACATCGTAGGCTGGCTATGCAAGCAATCAGTTCTTTTCCCTATTATATTAAAATGTATTGTTTGGGGTAAATTTTTAAAATATGAGGTGGAAATACTTGAGTCTGTGCTCTAGAGTTGCTCCTATGTGATATGAGCATTATTATTATTATTACGTGGTGGATCAGCAATAAAGCCCCAGTGTTCTACAGAAATGTGTTGTTCACAGTGTTTTGCTCTGGCTCAAATGCAAAGTAACATTCTATTCACACTTTGTAGAAAGCAAAGTGCCCGTGAAGGTAGTAGTAAGTTGGGGCGTGGGTGACACTGACACCAACAGAGTCCCTGGACAGTTGCAGTGGGCGGAGACCAGCTGTACACGGCACATGGTGAGACCTGGAGTGACCGCACTGGGGGAGGGGAGGGAGGATAAAAGCACATTTAAAACCCTGCCAGTGGTCTGTGTCGAGCTGAGCAAAAGTAGCAGCAACTTCATATAAGGGCGGAGGGGACAGGTTAGGGCTGCCTGTGGTTACTGTTCTCTGCCCTGACAGGCAAGAGCCTTGCATGTGCTAGGCAAGTGCTAACTCCTGAGCTTCCTCCACAGCTTCCTCATTGTTCAGTTGAGTGGGATGTACTGTAATAGGGATGCTGTTCTGCAGCCCCTCCCTCACCACCAGTCCTCTTAGGTAATGCCTCCTGCTAACTCGTGGGTTTTTGTTTATTTCTGAGACAAGGTTCTGGCTAGCCTGGAATACTCATTGTAGACCAGGCTGGTCTCAAAGTCACAGAGATCTACCTGCTTTTGCCTCCTGATCATGCGTCCACATCTAGCACTCCTAATAACGTCTGGAAACATCTCTTACCTCTACTTAAGAACCTTAACACAGAGAATTAAGGATAGCTAAGAATAATAACATTAAACAAATAGCTGAATACATGTTTTCATTAAGAAAAACACCAGGAAGAAATAACCACAAATAGTTGCTTACAAAAATAAATTGATTGTAGCTTTGGGCTATGTGTGATGGACGGTTTACTCTGGGTCCTTCTCTGGTGGGACAACTTCCATCAGCAACTGCAGGTGCTTGGTGACCGGCCCTGGAACAGAAGCCAAGGCAAAAATGCAGTTAGAACAGTGTGGTCACAGGCTTCCCTTTTCTGACTCTGGCAACATGCTCTCGTCTCCTGAGAGCTGCCCCACTCACTGCTCAGCTTTCAGGTTGGTTATTTCCCTACAGGATAGGGACTCGCAATTTTGTTTTCTCCCCCACAATGCACACTGCAGGGAGAACAAGACTGTTATGTGTTTGCAGCTAAGCTCTAAGGAATCTGAGGGACTACATTTTGTTTATTTTTTTTTTTTTTTTTGCTTTACTTTCACCAGCTTAAGGCACTTCAGTGGTTTTTGTGCTTTGTTTTTTGAGACAGGGTCTTGCTGTGTAGCCCAGGCTGGCCTCAAACACATGGTCTCCTGAGAGCTGTGGTTATAGGTGTTTGCCGTCGAGCCCTAACAGTTCCTAGAGGAGCAGCTTGGCTCTCCAGGTTGCCTGTTATTCTGTCCGGATGGCCAACTGCAACTTCACTCTGGCGGTCCGCACCTTTCTGCAGCCTTTACTCTCTTTGAAGAGGTTTGGGGCTAGTGAGTAAGGAAGGAGATCACCATAGTTTACTTTGGTCAGTAAGAAATTAATTTTCCTCCTTAATTCTTGTATCGCCGTGAAGTAAGTGAGGTGCCAGCTTTCCCAGCTGACTTTGGTAAGTGGAGTTTCTTGTGACATAATCTGCTTTATGGCAGAAAAGCACTGGATGTGATATAGTGAGACTTTACAAGTAAGGCACAGCTGAGTTCGTGACACCTGGAACCCCAGCACTAGTGAGGTTGAGGCAGGAAGATCTAGAGTTGGGGAGCCAGCCAACCCAAAACGAGGTACAATTCAGGCTGTTCGTGCTGCTTGGCACTAACTTTCCATCTAGAAATGAGGGCGCTAATGCAACTAGCCAAATAGCTTATATCTTTCTTTTTCGTTTTTCTTTTTGGTTTCTTAAGACAGGGTTTCTTTGTAGCTTTCAAGCCTGTCCTGGAACTCACAGAGATCACCTACTTCTGCCTCTCCGAGTGCTGGGATTAAAGCTGCGTTCCACCACTGCCTGGCTTGCAACTAGCTTTTTAAAGCACTCGTCCAGCTGGGTGTGGTGGTACACTCCTTTAATCCTGTCACTAGGGAGCAGAGACAGGTGGCTCTCTGAGTTCGAGGTCAGCCTGGGTACTTAGGGAAACCCTGTCTGCAGAAAACAAAACACTTATCCAAACAGCTGAGAATCAGGACAGCAGAACACAAACCTGTGGCCTCGGTGAAGGGGGACTCAGGCCCTTGTCCCATGCCTGTTTCTAGCTATAACTTTGGGATGTCTTTGGGCTGTTACTGAGTCTCTTAGATGTCTGCCACGGGTCTCTCAAAAGTGACCAGGGCTACACTGGGGTCCTGCCTCAAAACAACAGAAGCTGGTCTTCCTGAGGGAGCCCATCTGATGAGATGCTGAAGATGCTGCTGAGCTATGCCCTCAGGGCGGTCCTAGTGGTAAATTGTTATCAGCTAGTGTGTACTTGGTAGTACAGAATAAAATGGTACTTTCCCCTCCTCCTTGTAGTATAGAGGGGGCCGAGGGACACCAAAGGTGGGCCCAGAGGGTGACACTGGGGAGTGCGGTCCTGAAGGAGTGATGTGCTGGAAGTGAAAGTCAGAGGCACTTGGCTTTCAGACCTTCTGTCCACACTTACTGGAGATTCTCTGGGCCCATCCGAACTTGTAGTGAACAAACAGGAAGTAGAAGATAAGTCCACTCAGTATGAACAGCACACAGTAGAGATACTCCCAGGCTGGCTTACTGATGATTGGGGCCAACACCAAAAAAATGGAGACGAGAATCACCAGGATAGGGATGACGATGGGCACCTGCAAGCAGAGCATCAGCACGTCAGCCGCACCGCCCTCGTTCCCTTTGAAACTGAGAAACCGCACACGTGCAGACCGAGCTCAGCGCCTTTGCCCATCTTTTCACCCCTTCCAACGCTGTCTTGTCTCTGCTAGGATCTAAAAAAAGCAGATGCTTCATTTGAGCTACAGAGTAAGTGTGCACCTCTAGCAGATTAAGGCTTCCTGCTTTCAACTTCCATATTTCCTCCTTGTCTTGGAGAAACTGGGTGATTGACAGCATGCAGTGTCTGGCTCTAGCTTTGGGGGATATGTTCCTCCGCAGGTTAACTCTCATTTCCTGCAAACAGGTGATTGGAGGTGAAGGAAGGAACACACACCTGGCCGTTCACATGCCTCGAGGGGGGCCTCTTAGATGTTCAGAGCCTGATGTGAGTCTAGGCTGCTCGCCATCTCTCTTTAGTCTTCAGACCAGACCTCAGTTTATTTTCTTAGTATGGATCTGGGCCTGATGCAGACTGAAGGAGGAGTTTTCATGTCACCTGTTAGTGTGTTTGATTCTGTTTCTCCTGCAGCTTTGTGAGCACCGTTGCTGGGAAGTGGGTGAGTAGGTTTCCTAGCTATTAACTCAGTTGTCATTTCTGGCTTTTAGCAATGCATTGTCTTTTTTGCATCTTTGTCTTAAGTGCTGTTTTGAGTTGTTTGAAAGAAAATGGCTCCCCCAAGGGAGTGACACTATTCGGAGGTGTGACCTTGTTAGAGGAAGTGTGTGCTGTGGAGGTGGTTTTTAAGGTCTCGGATATGCTCAAGTCACACCCAGCGAGACGGAAAACAGCCTGTTGCCTTTGGATCAAGTTGTAGGACTGTGAGCTCCAGCACCTGCCGCACTCAGCTCCCCGCCGTGGTGATAATGGACTAAACCTCTGAAACTGTAAGCCACCAACTCAGTTGAATGTTTTCTTTTATAACAGTTTCCATGGTCACAGTGTTTCTTCACAGCAATAGAAATCTTAACTAAGATACCTGATACTTCTCCCTCTCCCCTGTCTATGCCTCCCTTCACCCCAAGACAAGGTCTCATATAAGATGTATCCCTTGCTGGCCTAAGCTCATAGCAATCTTCCCTCCTCTGTTACTGAGTGCTGAGGGTGCAGGAAGGCCGGTTCCTAAGTACCCATCATTGTGTAAGCATAGCAGAACCGGGTAGAGGCGGGGTGCGGATCTTCCTGCAGCCTGATGCATGAGTTCACCAGCAGCTGTGTGGACCACAAGCCATCCTCTGAAATGAGCAGGAGGAGGCTCAAGAGCAGAGCAGGCAGGATGGCATCAGAAATGACTGCCTCCCATTTTCCCCCCCAGAAACCAAAGCTGCTGTGACATTCAAACACAGACTTACCTTGATGGGCCTTTCTAGGTCTTTCCTTGTGAATCTCATCACCACGAGTCCTAGAATTGTCATCCCATAAAACAGCCATGCAGCAAAACTGAAATAATTGACTAGGGAGTTGATGTCACCGGGGATGATGTAAATGATGGCTATGATGCCCTAGTAGGAAGAAGAGTGACATTCTAGGTCCTCGGTGTACAGACATTGTCCTTGTCCTCACAGAAGACAGAAGCAACAGCTTCCACTATGTGGGCCTGCCTCTGCCTCCCACCTGGCCGGCTCAGCCTGACTGAGTTGTTCTCAAGGCTCTACAAGAAGAGCTTGGACAACTTGAGTCTATAAAGTTGTGCCCTTGCATATGTACTCTCTCGCATGCATTGCGTGCATGCACATGTACACACAGTCTTTATAGCCCAAGCTAGCCTGGACCTTGTGATCTTCCCACCTCAGCCTCCTGAGTGCTGGGATTGTAGATATGGACCACCATGTCTGACCTAAAGTCATGATGTTAAGAAGAAACAAACTACACACATTTTGTGCACCAGTTTTATAAGGCTGACTTAACTTGGGGAGAGTTTTCGCTACAGGTAGTCAGCTGGTGAAACTCGGGTCCAGTTGGGACTGCATTTGTGGCCTGGGATGCCAGTTTCAGGGACTGTTTGCTCATCTTCAGAGTGGGGAAATGGACATCATTGTAGTCCTTTGGCCCTAAGCCAGGTCTACCTGTCCCTAAGAAACCACAGCCAAGTTAACAGGCTGAAGTCAGAGGCCATTAGCTGCCAGGACATGCCTTATTCCCCACCCTGAAGCTATAGGCCTTCATATTGTATGCCTCAGAACAGGTAAGTCCATACGTATAAGAAGCAGAGTGCAGGGGGCTGGAGAGATGGCTCAGTGGTTAAGAGCATTGCCCGCTCTTCCAGAGGTCCTGAGTTCAATTCCTGGCAACCACATGGTGGCTCACAACCATCAGTAAAGAGGTCTGGTGCCCTCTTCTGGCCTGCAGACATACACACAGACAGACTATTGTATACATAATAAATATTTTTTTTAAAAAAAAGCAGAGTGCATAAGCTTGGAAGATTCTGGGTTGTCTTGGGGAATGAGGGAGCCTGGCTCACTCAGAAAGGCCTGGGCTCGAGAGCGCATGTCTACTTCATCTACTGCAGAGAGAGATGGCCTGCTTTCTAGCCACAGCTGCTGCGGCTCCAGCTGTGTCAGGCAGCGCTCATACTTACATAAAATATGAGGGCAGGGGCGGGTGTGAGGCGCTTGACGCTGACATACGAGAGCACTTTGAGCATGTGGCCCTCTCGGCCTGCCACGTAGATGAGTCTGAAAGAAGAACGGGAGCACTGAGGTCGCTGGTGAGGATGCGCTAGCGTGTCCTCCAGAAGGGGCTGCAGGGCCAAGTATGGTGGCTACTGCACTGTGAGGAGCTCATCCCGGCTCTGTGGAAGTCATTAGGGCGGCGGGGGTGGGGGCATGGTTTATGAGTAGATACTTTCTCGACTCCCAAAGTTATGCAAGAAGAAGAAAAGCGTAAAGTAGTCCCGGGTGTGGAACCCAGCCGGGGCAGGGAAGCAAACACACCCTCTCCTGGGGCTCCCATGTTCTAAAGGCACACTAGGGTGCCTGAACAGACACGAGTGACAGACCCCTTTCCCAAATTCCTCCTCGTCCAGCAAACACTGTTTAAAATGTGAGGCGGAGATAGGTGAAAGCTCTAAACCATGTAAGAACGTTGCCATGCTCAAGAACTCGAGAGCACTTGCTGATCTTCCAGAGGACCCGAGCTCAGTTTCCAGTCCATGGCAGGTGAGACTCCTAATTGTCTGTGACTCTAGTTCAAGGGAATCTGACACCTTTGACACCCCATATGCCCTCACAGAAAAATAAAATGGGGGCTATAAAGATGGCTCAGGAAAGGATGCACACTCCTCTTGCATAGGACCCAACTTGAATTGCCAGTATGTATGCTGGGTGGATCACAAATGCCTGTAACTCCAGCTTCAGGGGACCTGATGCCTCTGGCTTCTGTGCTAGCCTACTCACATGCACATACTAACACACAGGTACACATACATGCACATACTAAAGGCACACATGCATGCACATACTAACACACAGACACACAAACTGAAAATTGACTATAAAATCTAAACAAACTATTTCTCAAGTATTTATGTCAGTAACATTTAGTTGGAAGCTCTGCTCTAGCCTCTTTACCCCAGGCCAGACTCAGCCCAGATGTTCAGCTGAGAACCAGGCCCCACTCCTCCCATTGCAGACTCCGCCCCAGAGAAAGTCTGCTAAGGGTCAGCTCCTCCCTTGGAGCTGCTCAAGACACCATCCTACAGGGTATTTAAGACCCGATCCCTATACCTGCCATGTGATTTCTCTCCTGCCTTTCCCAAAGACACCCGGGAGTTGCTTTGTTATGTTAATTAAAACCTGGTCTTATTAATTTGACTGGATTTGGTTGATTCCATTGGCAGAGAAACGACAAACCGAGGAGTTTTCAAAATACTTATCTAGCTACAGTGTGGTAAAATTACATAGGCCAAAGACATCTCCCCAGAACACCTTGGCAGCCTCTCTGAAAGACAGTCATGATTTAAGGAGAGGCACTGCCTGTATAAGGGCACATGCTCCATTAAGTCTTTTCTTAAGAGAAATGTCTACAACATAATTTTTATAATTTTGTAAGTAACTAAGGAAATCAGGCGGGTCTTATTTAATAGACTGGCCCCTTTTCATTATTGTTCGGGGATGAAATCAGGCCCGGGCACAGGCTGAGCACAGTTTTGCTGCTGAGCCACATCCCGACAAGTCTTGCTGCTTTAGCATCACAAATGTGGGACCCACTTTTCTCTCCTAAATACACACTGGATAAGGACTTAAAATTCATGTCAGCTGATACTTGGGGTTCTACAATCTAGATACACTTGTAGGTTTTATGTCAACAAAAGATAAAAATATAAAAGTTTATTTAGATTGTAGAACAACTTCAGCAACTTTAGCTTAGAGAGAAAAATCCATCCAGCTGAAAACCAGGGTCTTGCTGGGTAGTAGTAGCACGCGCCTTTAACTTTAATCCTAGCACTCAGGAGGCAGAGGCAGGCAGATCTCTGTGAGTTCAAGGCCAGCCTGATCTACAGAGCAAGTTCCCAGGCAGCCAGGACTTCACAGAGAAACCCCGTCTCAGAAAACCAAAAAATAAAATAGATAAAAATTCAAGTTATTATGTAAGCTAGTAATTTTATTCTTAGGAATTTATCCAAGATGAAAATATGTTTCACATAAAAATACATACATGAAAAAACAGATGAGTTCCATAACAATATTAAGCTTAAAGCCCAAAATAAAAATAACACAAAGTTCACTGGTGATAAAGCAGCATTGGTTACCATACAGGGGAGTGCTATCCTCAGGGAAGGAAATGCACTGATACACTGCAGTTTGGATGAACTCAGTCACATGCTGTCTGAAAGATTCAGCTGCAAGCATCATTTAGATGAAGGATACAGAACAAGCACAGCTGTGGAAGCAGGAGCCGTCTACCCAAGCGGGTAGGTGGAAGGAATAACAGATCAAGTAGAAGGAAATGCCTAGGGACGTTGTATATATGTTAAAACTGGGTTATAGATGATGCCTGCATGACTATGTTTAACACATGTTGTAAAATTACAAGAGCAAAGTCTGAGGGAACTTATAACGATACAGATGTCAGATTTTTATCTGTGCACTAGGTGTGGTGGTGTACACCTTTAATCGGCACTGGGCAGGAGGCAGATGCAGGTGGATCTCTGAGTTTGAGGCTATCCTGATCTACATAGTGTCAGGCCAGCTTGGGCTACAAAGTAAGACTCTCAGAATATTTCTACCTAAACTGCCAAGAGACTATTGGAAATGATATTTAAAACTTACATAACTAGCATGAAGAAATAAGCAGTGCTTTGGAATAAATATGGCAAAAGATGCTCAAGAACTGTATACTGAAAACTCAGAAACCTGAGGGGGTCGCAGTCTGTGCCCACGAGTTGGAAGACTTAGTGTTCACAAGATGTCAGTCTCCCCATGTGTATTGAAAGAGGCAAAAGAGAAGCACCAATTCCTCTATAGCAAGGAGACCTATCAAAACCATAGCACGTTTCTCTCAGCAGCAGTTTTAAAAGCCAGGAGGAGGGACTTAAGATTGCTGAGTGGGCAAAGGACCCTGCTTCCAAGCCTGTCAACCAGAGTTCGGGCCACAGAAACCATATGATGGACAGAACTAACTTCCAAACATTGTCCTCTGACCACCCCCTCCCTCATGTGCGCGAGATGTGTCCACCCACACTCAAGACCCATACATGTAATTTTTATAAAGCCAAGGGGTCTTGAAATGAGAGAATTATCAACCTACATGCCTATACCCAGCAAAGGTATATGTTATAATTGGAGAAGAAAAACTTCCTATAATAAAAACAGACTAAAGGAATTCATTACCACTAAACCAACTCTACTAAAGATACTTGAAGGAGCTGGGCGGTGGTGGCACACCTTTAATTTTAGCACGGGGGTAGGGGTGGAGGAGGGGTGGCAGAGGCAGGTGGATTTCTACAAGTTCGAGGCCAGCCTGGAGCTAGTTCCAGGACAGTTGTTACACAGAGAAACTTTGTCTCAAAAAAAAAAAAAAAAGGAGGGAAAAAAGATACTTGAAGGAATCTTTCAGAAGGAAGTGAAAAATGGCAGCATCTATGAGACTATGGGAAAGAATAATCTATGCTACAATAATAAAACTAGGAAAACCTCAAACACTCCGAAATCAGAAAATGACAGGTACCAATGCACACATTTCAATAACAGAATCTATACGGTCTTAATTCCCTGATTTAAAATACACAGGCTAGCAGGTTGACTCAGAAGGGGATCATGCTGGACATGCTGGTGCACGCCGATAACTCAGGCAGAAGCAGGTGCTGTGAGTTCAGGACAGCAGGCAATGTGGAGAGACCCTGACTCAAATAATTAAAAGTGGGCCTTATCCAACTGTTGCCTCTGAGCAATGCATCTCTCCAGAAAAGACACCGTCGGGTGAGAGAATGGGAACGGTATTTAAAGCAGATGGTATGGGCAATAAGCAGGTGTTGCTGTTCTAATATATAACAAAATAGACTTCAAACTAAAATTGGAAGGTCACTGATTAAGGAAGCCCATAAATCAACAGCAAGGAAAAAAACCATAGAATATACACAGACGCATGAACTTCCCACTATACACTCAGGCGACTACATGGCATCTACAGCAACAAAGTTAGATTAGCTGGAGTTACCTCTGCCCTGCACAGAGACTCATATTGATGGGCAAAAGATGCTGCAGAAAGATGATAAGAGAATGAGATGTCAGGACCTCCCTTTAAAAAGTTAGCTCATGCAGAGGCACTGTGATATCTTATGAGCAAAGAAGAAAAGAAGGCCAGGATTAGACATATAAACAAATTCTATAAAGATACAGAATATATATATTATGCCAGAATTTGTAGCATCTCTGGCCTGAGAATTTTTCTTGGCCACTCTGACCAAAGAATTAATAATACTGGCCAGGCGGTAATAGTTCATGCCTTTAATCCCAGCACTTGGGAGGCAGAGGCAGGGGATCTCAGTGAGTTCAAGGCCAGCCTGGTCTATAAAGTGGGTTCCAGGACAGCCAGGACTATTGCACAGAAAAAATCATGCCTCAAAAAAAAAAAAAAAAAAAAAAAAAAAAAAAAAAAAAAAAAAAAAAAAAAAAAGTCAAAATAATGGTGATATATATGTAAGCGGAGACTGCGTTTTGGTTTCCCAGCCACCTAGACCCAAATAATAACACAGAAACTATGTTAATTTACAACACTGTTTGACCAACAGTTCAGGTGTTTCCTAACTAGCTCATGTATCTTAACTCATTTTATTTAACTTAATCAATGTTTTAATTTATTTGGAAACAATCTAAGTATATGGACCAGAGTGGTCTGACACTAATGCAGATTTGCCTGCACCATCAGTCTCCAAATCCTGAGATTAATGGCCTTGGTTTGGACTGTGCCATGTTGGCAGGAGTTGTGGGCTCAGAACTGACGTCCTCCTGTGTGTCAGATCCTCTGCTGTCCACTGACTGAGCTGTCAGAAGTTGAATTAAGGACTCTGGCTACAGCTGTGGCAGGAACAGAAGCTTCCACGGTGGCTGGCCATTCATCCTCTGATACATAAGTCTTGTCTTCAGCTACTATGGGTTGACCAGAGTCAGGAACTGCAGCAGGGGCATGACTGTCAAGCAGGATCTCTTGGGAAGTACCCCCAGCATCTTCTATGGCCTGATCATCATGATGAGGATCTTGCAGCCTGGGGTTGAGTTTGGGAATTGGACCCACCATGGATGTGCCCTGGATGTATCAGGATCTCCCATCTTGCCTGGATCCCTGCTAGCAGTTGAAACCAAATTAACCCATTTCTGTTACTCTATGTATCACCGTGAGGCTGTGGCCTACCGGTAAGGTTCCGGTGTCTTTCTCCTTCAGCAGCTACATGGCATCTCCTTGACTCTGCCTACTCTCTATATATCTCTGTTCGAATTTTCCACTTGGCTTTATTCTGCCCTGCCATAGGCCAAAGTAGCTTCTTTATTAACCAGTGGTAATAAAATGTATTCACAGCATACCGAGGTGAATCCCACATCATATATATTTTAATTTTTTATATACAGTCTCTGCATAGCCCTGGCTGTCCTAGAACTCACTCACTATGTAGACCAGGCTGGCCTTGACCTCAGAGATCATCTTGCCTCTGACTCCCAAAATTAGGATTAAAGTCATGCATCTCTGTAGCAGGAGGCTTTTCTCTGTCTTGTCCAGGCCCACTGGACCAGTTTCTCTCCTGCTCACTGGCTGGTCCCTGCAACCGCTTATAATCAATCACTCAGAGGCTAATCCTAATATAATTGCTTGGCCTATGGCTTAGGCTATTATTAGCTAACTCGCACTTGTAAAATAGCCCATTTCTAAGTGGCCATGTAGCTGTGGCATTATCTTAAGTGTTCTGGCCTCCTGTTCTATGGGCAGCTCACTGGCATCTCTCTCGACATGCCTTTCTTATTCCCTAAATTTAGTTTGGCTTTCCTGCCTGTCTCTATTCTGTTTTGCCATAGGCAAAAGCAACTTCTTTATTAACCAATGAGAGGAATACATATTCACAACATACAGAAGGACACCACCACTCTTGACTGCAATATATATGTATATATAGAGAGAGATCTATATCTTTTTATAGATAATATATTTTTCTATAGATAATGTATTTATAGATATATAGAGAAAGGTCTATAGATCTAATATACCTGTTTATGTCTATTACATATATATGTATAGATCAATATCTAGATCTTTATATCTAGATAGATAGATATAGAGGGGGCAGACACAGTCACCTGAATGAAATAATCTATGGGTAGCTAATAGGAAAAATCAGAGAGTGTTGTGTTAGATGTAATAGGCTTCTGTGTGCATAAAAAAAAAGATGTAAATGGATTTTTTTAAGAGAAGGTTTATTTATTATGTATACAATATTCTGTCTGTGCATATGTGTGCAGGCCAGAAGAGGGCACCAGACCTCATTACAGATGGTTGTGAGCCACTATGTGGTTGCTGGGAATTGAACTCAGGACCTTTGGAAGAACAGGCAATGCTCTTAACCGCTGAGCCATCTCTCCAGCCCGTAAATGGATTTTTTTAAAGCCACATCTTAGTCTTAACCTCTCAACCACCTATTCCTACCTCAGAACTGGAGAGTCACTGGCTTGCCCCTACCTCAGTGATACTTCCTTTTGTATGTACAGTATTTCTAGAAGTTGGCCCAAACTGGTAACACAGACTCTGGGAAGACATTTCTAGGAAACCGGTGGGGAGGAAGTTAAGCTAGCTGTGCACTTGGTTCTTCTGTTTAGTGGGATGGCACAGCCCTTCTTCCCAGAGGTTCGGTGAGCTTGAAGGAGAGGCTGTGTTGAGTAAGTGAGAGTGTGTCTTCCTCTGCTCCCATGTGCTTACTTGGAACAAGAGCACACTGGGCAAAGCTGACCGGCCCTGCACCGCCATTGCCCATTAAGTCACAGAGGCTCCGTGGAGGTCCAACTTCAGTTGACAAGCAGGTTGTTTAATGTCTATGCCCTCTTTTGCCGGAGTCTCCTTAAGTCCAGTTAACCTCTGGCTCTTCTTTCCAGGACACCTACCACAGTGGAAGATGCCATATGTCTGCAGGGCACTCAGCAAGGAGATGGAGACACAGAAAAAAGTGCTGCTTCCAAGGTGGACTTGGACACCCAGAAGGCTGGTTAGTGCTGCATTTAAGTCGAGATTTTCCCATATTTAGGCTTTCCTTTTGAAATGGCTCTAGCAGGCCTGAGCTGGCAAATATACCTCTGGCAGGTCTTGTCCTCCCCCATTCCCTCTGTCTTACTAAACTGTTAGATTATATTCCTAAAGCTAGTCACTAAGGCCCGTTCCCATCTTTGACTACTTCTTCCTCCTGAGACTGACTACCAAGGTCCAGTATTGAAGTCCAATAAAACGTCCCTTTTGGGCTACCCTAGTTTGCATGCCCTATCAAAACAAACCAGCTCAGGGGTTTCCCCTTTCTCTTTATAGCCTGCCATTTGCCTATGGGTCTGTCTGTCTCTCTATCCAGAGGCAGTCCTTTGTCCCTCTGGGGCGAATATCCCTCCCCCCCCCCCTTTCTTTCCCCTTCTCCCTTGTCCTCTGTCTCCTGTCTTTGTCTTTTATTCCCTCCCTACCTCTGGGGCAAATAAATCTCCTTTGTTTTGAAACCTTGGTCTTGGTGAGTCCTATGCCCATTCTGGTCTTTCCACGCTTCCCTGTGAGGTGCGGAGCACAGTGCTGTCTGTCAGCCATTCTTCTACAGTGCTGCTTCGGGTTTGTCTCTGTGCGCATCCTCGGCTGGATGTTTCCAGAGCCCTCCCTAGTGATCAGCTCTTCTTATTCCCATCCCTATCAGTTTTGCTGAATTCAAAGCCTGTGGCTTCCTCCAGTCATTAGTATTACAGCCAGAGTTGGTTTTGTTTTTGTTTTGTTTTTAATTGTTAGGTTATAGTCTATAATTTGAACATACCAGAGTTTATTGGGAAACACTAAGGTTGTTTCTCAGGAGGGTATATTGTGATGAAAGCTGCTTAACCCTTATTTTTTACATTGCTGTAACTGAAACCTAGAGCCTTGTTTTAAGTTTTGAATGATAATTTTAAATATTTTAGGTAGAGAAGTCTAAATTCCATTGTCTTAGAAAATGTTTGCTCAGCAGCAATTCCATCTGTGTGTTGAGCTGCTCTGGAAGCCTGCAGGTTAAGGAAGCACAGGAAACCTGGGTTTCTGTGTGCACACCGCCAGCAGTGGGGCACAGGTCCTCTTTCACAGAGCACTTTACTCTCCTGGAAACTTTACCATTTGGAAGTCTGTTATATGTTAGATAGTGTTTCCTAAATGATGTGCATTTTACTTTCTTCTAATCATTATTTGCTGCATTATTTACTGCTAGATACCTAAGTTTTTATGACATTATACTCTTTTTGTTTGCTTTTTGAGACAAGGTCTCTACATATCTCTGGGTGTCCTGAATCTCACTATGTAGACCAGGCTGGTTTCCAACTCACAAAAATTGGCCTGCTTCTGTGTGCCTAAGATTAAAGGTGTGGGCCACCACATCCAGCTGAAATTTATACTCTTAACATAAATTCTTCATGTAAAAGTTGCCTTGGGTATTAAAAAAGTGTGCATCATAATATAAATAACCTGTGGAAATTTTAACATTGATTTTGTCCAGAAGTTTTATCTGAAGACACTGGCAGTGACTCCATCAGCAGAACTCCACAACCACACATGAGAAGGTACGTGCTGCTGCGCCTGGGCCTCCCTAGACGCTGCGGTGAGCTAACAAGTGCAACCCCTTTCTTTCCTTCTAGCTTTTATCCACAGATAAAGTGGTTCCAGAAAGATGATGTGGTCATCTTAAAGATAAAGATAAGGAATGTCAAAGATTATAAGTGTAAATTCTTTACAGATAGAGTCATTTTCAGGTAGGTCTGTGTGTGTGTGTGATAAAGTAAAATTGAAATCACACACTACATTTTAGATGGCCAACTTTATTTCTTTTTGTAAACCCAGTGCCTGGGTAGGAGACAAGTTTTACTTGGCTGATATGGAGCTGCAAGGTGACATAAGGAAAGATGACTGCAAGTGTGTAATTAAAGACAATGAACCTCTAATCACACTTGCAAAGGAGAAACGGGCACACTGGCGCAGCCTGCTCAAGCAGAGGGTGAGTTGGCATGCCTGTACTGGCTGCGCCTAACTCTGAGCTCTTTACACTTACTGACCTGCGTCCACTGTTTGTCACACAGCATCCTAATGTGGCTTTTGACTTTGATCACTGGGAGGAATGTGAAGAGGACAGCCCCTTCTCCAAGGGTGAGATGGGCAGCCCTGCTCCTGGGCTTGGGGGCTGGGGCAGTGAAAGTGGGTTGACATACCAGCTGTTCTTAAGGTTTCTGCCTTTGTAGAAATAGGCTGGTAATGTAAGTTCCTAAAAACTGGAGTTGATTTTGGTGCCAAATGTTCTGGTATGGGTACATAATGATATTTAGTGATAAATATGCTTCTTTAAATATTTTGAGTGCAGAGGATAGAACCCATATATGGTAGGAAAGCTCAATGGAACTATACCATCAGGTCTTAAACACACCTGAGAAACTCTTACGATATCCTTTCCAGGAGAACTACTTGCTTATGAGCAGAGGCATTTTACCTGTCATTGCTTGCTTAAATAATTTGTGAGGAAAACAGAGGTAGACCTATGGGACATTTGCTGCAGTGACCAAAATAATGGGGGCGGGCAGTTCACCTATACTAAACCATTTTTAATAATACCAACTCTTCTAGTTGTAAATTCTAAAAACCTGTCCTGCAAAGTGGCAGTGTTAGCTGAGAACAGCGGCACCTCTTCCGACACTACTGATGGGAGCGACAGCGAGTGAGCCTGTGAGAGGGCTGAAGAGAGC
>NW_026068690.1:0-9032 GCF_014885135.2 Alexandromys fortis
AGCAGAGGAAGTAGCCGCTTTTTTAAAGGGAGAGAGGCCACGCCCCAATGGGCTGGTATCACAGCAGCTATTGGTTGGAGGGGCGGAAGGACCTCCTGCAACAATAGGTCCTGGTCCTAACTAATTCACTCAATAAAAAAATCTATAAACACAGAATCAAACAAACAAAGGAAGGCAGTACTGGGGGCCTGGCTTATTGGGAAGGAGGGAGTCCTGGCCTAAGTGCCCAAAGTTCTTGGTTCCGTCATCTGTACTGCATAAAACTTGGTGTGCTGGTCAATATCTGCAACCCCCAACACTCAGGCACTGGAAATAAGCAGATGGGGTGGGGAGAAGCTGCTTCCTTCCATGCTGCTTTCCAAAGTCAGCTCTTTTCAGCTTTCTGAGGGAACTCCATGCTCATGTGTCTTTCTAGCTTACTTGATTTTACTTCACTTTTTAATTAGATTTCATTTTATCTAGTAGCCAGCAAGCCCTATGGATTGTTCTCCAGTTCCAAGGGACCTGACACCTTCACACAGTCAAAACAGCAATGCACATGAAAAGAAATTAATCTACAAATAAACCATAAATTTAATTGACTTGGAATAAAAATAACAAATGAGAGACAGCAGTCCTATGAATCTGGCATATAACCTAGGGTGTCTGGAGCCCTGGATTCTATCCTCTTGGTACTGCAAAAACTGGATGTGCTGGCCCATGCCTGTAATCCCAGCATTCAGGAGCTAGAAAATGGAGGACCAGCTTCCCACCCCACCCCACAGCAGTTGTTGGAATATGTGCTCTACTGTACTGAATCCAGTGTTTGTAATGCTCATTTCTCTGACACACCCCACAAAAAGGTTTATTCGGGTGTGGTATCTAAGAACCCACACAAGTCTAGGTACAAGAAATAAATAAGTAATATCTCTCTGTAACACAAAAATAGGGTAGGCACCTTGAGAGAGGCCAGAGACATTGGAGTGGACAGGCACAGATAAATAAAGATAAGTAATACAGTTAAAATAAAATAGATAAGTACACACATGAATATTATTAACTTGGAATAAAACAAACAAGAGACAGCCGTGCTGGGGATCTCACTGCTTGTATCTCTCTGTCTCTCTGTTTCTCTCTCTCATCTATCTATCCATCTATCATTCATCTATCATCTATCTATCTATCTATCTATTATTTTTTAATGTCAGGTTAATGTTTTTAATTGTGTAAGGAGGCCAGAGTTGGGAGGAAATAATAGATGAATGAATTAATAAATAAGTAAAGATGATAGATAGATAGATAGATAGATAGATAGATAGATAGATAGATGATAGATAGATAGGATAGATGGACGATAGACAGATGATATATAGATGGATGGAATGACAGACAGATAGATGATAAATAGATGATAGATAAATAGACAGACAGATAGGTGGATAGATAGAGAGATGATAGATATAGATAGGCAGATAGATGTAGACAGACAGACAGACACACAAACAGATATATAGATGATATTCATAGGTGGATGGATAGATGGATGAATGGATGGACAGACAGATGGATAGATAGATAGATAGATAGATAGATAGATAGATAGATAGATAGATAGATAGATAGGAAAAGTAAATGTAACTAGGTGGTGGTGATGTACACTTTTAATCCCAGCACTTGGAAGGCAGAGGTTGGCGGGTCTCTGTGAGTTACAGGCCAACCGGATCTACAGAGCAAGTTCTAGGACAGCCAGGACTACATAGTGAAACCCTGTCACAAAAATAAAATAAAATAGGAGAGGAAATGTAAAAGTAAAATTAAATAATTAGACATAAACACACAAAAATATAATTGTCTTGAAATGAAACAAATATCCACTGCTTCGCCAGACTTTCTTTTTTTCTTTAACCCCAGGAAGGTTTTGTACGTATGTTTGTTTGTTTGTTTAAATAACTTGTTCTGTTACCTTTCTTGTACATTGGCTTCACCAAGGTTGAATGATGGAGGAAGGTCATTGGTTAATTAATAAAGAAACTGCTTGGCCTGATAGGTTAGAACATAGGTGGGAGGAGTAAACAGAACAGAATGCTGGGAGTAAGAGGAAGTGAGCTCAGACGCCATGCCTCTGCTCTCCAGGGCAGATGCGATGAAGCAAGCCGCCAGGTCAGACATGCTGAATGTTTCCCGGTAAGACTGGTGCTAAACAGATTACTAAATATGGGTTAGGCAAGATTAGTCACCACCTCGTGGTGCTACACACATTAATAGAAATGAGCCAAGCAGTGTTTATATGAATACAGTTTGTGTGTTATTTTGGGGCATAAGCTAGCCAGGCGGCTGGGAGCTGGGTGGCAGGAATGCAGCCCCACAGCTCATTCAACAGAGGTCATTGATGTAATGACTGGGCCCCTGGACATTCACTGCTCTGGCCCTTTCTCCAAGGCTCTCCTCCTTGTTTTCAGTTTTTCAAGACAGGTTTTCTCTTTGCAGCCCTGACTGTACTGGCACACAATTTGAAGACCAGGCTGATCACCAACTCAGGATCTTCTTTTCTCCAGAGTGCTGACATTAAAGGTGTGTGCCAAAACTCCCTGCTCCAAACTGTTCTGATGTTTACCCTTTATACAGTGACTCTGCTAGACTCCTACCACATTTCCTGCCCCATGGCTACCTCAATGTCCTCCAGGCTGCCTCAGTTTCCTTCCCCTGTCTGCCTCAGTGCCCCCAAGCCCATTCCCACCCTTGCCTCAGCACTCCTCCACCTGCAACAGTCTACCTCAGGCTGCATGGGAGTCCCCTCTGGCTGCCTAACTGTTCCCAATGCTGCTATGGTACTCCCCTTGATGAAAAAATGTCCCACCCCTGAGTGCCTCAGTAAGCACCATGCTGCTTTGGTGTCCCCCGTGTAGTCCCTCAGGCTGCCTAGTGCCTCCCGCCAGCTACCTCAGTTTCCCCCACCCCAGCCACGTTGGTGCCCCCCAGCTCCCTCTTGTCTCTCCCAGCTGCCTTAGTGTCCCGGAGACTACTTCAGTGCCTGTCATCTCCCCTGGTATTCTCCTGGCTACCTCGGTGTCTCCCAGGTTGTCTTGGTGTTACACTCCACTGACTTGGTGTCTTCCCTAATTGCCATATTTTCCTCCAGGCTGCCTTAGTGTGCCCCAGTGACCCTCTTTAGCAGACCACAGGCTACTTTGGCATTTCTCCCAAGTCCCTCAGTGTACTGCAGGATTCCTGAGTCCCTGATGCTGCCTCAGTGCCTCCTGGGAACCTCCACGCCTCACCAGATGCCAGTGTTCCATACCAAATGCCTCAGTACCAGCTTCCCTACCCCTCAGTTGCCTTCGTGTTTCCCCCACTGTGATGGGGGAAGCTTTGTTCACCAATCATCTTTAAGAAGTGGAACCTAGTTAAGGCATGGCTACCTGGAGCCCAGGAAGAAAAACTGGGGCAGACCAGGTGCTAGCTCCCTCTGGGTGTTTCCTGTGGGACACAGTGGAACATGGGCTTCTCATTCTTGTGGCATGAGTTTCCCCTTATAATAAGTAAAGATATAATTCTTTATCTTTAAGCAGGCCTGGTTATTTCCGAAATTGAGTTAACTTCTACAGCTGGCGCCTGGTTTGTGGGGCCACTTGAGTCTCTGGTGGCTCTGGTCAGCCACAGGGCTGTGCAGATTTGGGCATAGAATTCCCTCACAGTGGCCCTGATTAGCCGAAATGGTTGACTTTGGGGTCCGGTTTTTGTCTGCGCTAGCGGAAGCTCAGGCAGTGCGGGCAGAGAGATGCGGGAGGCCAGGGCAGAAAAAGCTGAGGAGCTCGCACCCAGCCCATCTCCGCCAGTGCCTTGGACAATGTGCCCTCTATCCCGAGCAGGAGCACTGCCTCCCTCTGCCAACTGTCTTGTGGGGCTGTTGAGCAGTCAAGGAACTTCACAGACCACACAGACTGTGATTTATACTAAACAACTTCTTAATTTAAGCATATCTTTCATCATTTAACCTAAAATCAGATTTAAACCAAGCATGTGGCTCCAAGTGCACAGTGACACCTACTGACACATAATGGTTATTGCACCTACTCCAGCTAATTAAATCACAGGTGAGATTTATTATTCTAAATATAATTCATAAGTTACTGATTTAAAAGGGCAATTGCCGCACTGGTGGCGCAGCCTGGGAGGTGGGGTTCCGGGATTGAGACACGGAGGCTTCTTTCCGGGTGGAAGAATAGCAACCTTTTTTTGTCCTGAGCTAAAAGCCTTTTATACCTTTACTGCTTCTCTGGAAAACCACTGGCCAGAAAGAACACAAACATCCTTGTCAGTTACAGACCACAAGGAAGTTCCCCTGTCGGTCAGGGGGAGTGAGGGCAGCTGGATGACAACAGCAGTATGTCAGACAATCTAACCGTCCAAGGTTTCAATAGCTTCTTCACTTACACCATGTGTGAGGTGTTACAAGATGTATATGATCCTTATTCTACATCACTATTTTTATTTCTAGTGCTTAGTCTTGTCCTCAATATTCTTTTCTTAAAAATATGGTTTGACAATAGGGCTAAGAATGAGGCATATTTAGAAATGGTGCACTCTTTACAGACTGATCCAGGCTTCTTAGAAAAGAAGTTCTTCTACACCTTAGTGTCTTCCATGGCTGCTACAGTTTCCCCCAGGGCTGCCTCAGTGTCCCCTCGTGGCTGCTTCAGTATTCCTCCTGAGTACCTCAGTGTGCCACCCGCTACCTAAGAATCCCACATGCGGCCTCAGTGTAACCCTTGCAGGTGCCTCCATGCCCCCACCCCAGCTACTTTGGTGTTTTCCAAACTGCCAGAGTGTCCCCCTTGTTGCCTCGGGGTTCCCCAATGTTGCCAGCATTGGGAGAGGAGGCCCCTGAGGTAAATTGAGAGACGACAAACAATTGTGGTGATAGGGGGTGAATGGGACACAATGGGACTGCTTCTGGGCCCCTCAAGCTGCATCGGTATCTCACCCCTAGCTGTCTGCGTGTATTTCCTATGCCTCAGTGTCTCCCCATTATTCTTGATTATTAGACATCCCCCTGACTACCTCAAGCCTCCTACCCACTGCTCCATGTTCCTCCCAGCTGATTGGTCCCCCACCTCAATGTCTCCCCGGAGTTCTCCCCAGTGTCACCCTATGGTACCGAAAGATCCCCTAAAAGGGTGTCTCACACCTTGGGGATCCCGCTACCCAAGAACCGAGACCAGTCCACTGGATGCAAAAGCAAGAGGCAGATTATTTTTCTAAAAAAATATTTATTTATTATTTGTGCAATATTCTGTCTGTGTCTATGTCTGCAGGCCAGAAGAGGGCACCAGACCCCATTACAGATGGTTGTGAGCAACCATGTGGTTGCTGGGAATTGAAATCAGGACCTTTGGTAGAGCAGGCAATGCTCTTAACCTCTGAGCCATCTCTCCAGCCCCCAAGAGGCAGTTTAATATTCACACAGGTACCTGCGGATGCTTCAGCCAACTCAGCTGGATGAGCAGCTAGCTGAATGAGCATACCAGACTGAGAATGCATGATGCATTTATAGGGGGTTCAGGAGTTACATAAGAGACTGCCTAGCAAAAAGCATTTCATTGGTTCCTATATGCTGGGTGGGCTAGGGTCGAGCTTAGGACAGGGCTGTTTGTCCCTCTGCAGGTTCATAAAAAGAAACTGTAAGATCTAGATAAAGCTAAATTCAGCTCTCTGGGTATTTTGACAGACTGTCGCAATGGTTAACTGTCTTCCTGTCGGCCCAGTTTCTACAGAGCTAGCTGACCGCAGATATCCTTTTCAGTGCAGCAGAGCCCCTCCTGGGTCTATAAAATTTGTTTATCTAAGCTTATGTAGGTGACTTAAGTTGAACCTTGCTACAGGCTGGAATGGGGGTATTTTATTATGACAGGCTGGGACAGGGGTTTCTCATTCCCCCCGCCCTTTTTTTTGTACTTTGGTGTATACCCATGCAGCTTTAGTGTCACACCTAGCTGCCTCGATATTGTACCCCCATCTTTCCCAGTGTGTTCCCACCCACTGCCTTGCCCCCTGCAGGCTGTCTCAGTGTTACCAAGGCTGCCTCATTGCTCCCCCAACTGCCTCCCCCACAACTGTCTCAATGTTCCACTCATCTGACTAGGTGTATCCCCAAGCTGTCTCGGTGTCTTTTCTGACTGCCACAGTTTCTTGCAGGCTGCCTCAGTGTCCCCACCCCACCCTCACTTTATGTCCCCCCAAATCAGTGGATCCAAGGCTGCCTTGGAGTTCCTCAGGCCTACCCCAGTGTCCCACCCCCAACGCCTTGCTGTCTCCCATGACAGCTGCCTTGGTGTTCACCAGTTGCCTCAGCTTCCCCACAGCTGCTGTAGTGTCCCTCAGCCTGCCTGGGTTTCACAAAACCCCAGCTAGCTACCTCATACTTCTTTGATGTCCCATTCCCAGTTAATGTCCCAATGACTCCCCTTCAGACACCAGGACACAAACAACTGAGGAGGAACTGGATACAGGGTGTTCCCTGGGGTTTTGTAGGGTGTTAATATCAAGTTCTCAAAGGATCCACCTGACTCTATCCCCAAACCAGGCCACTCACTGATCAGTCAGGCAGCAAATCCACTCCTGGCTTAGCAGATGTATTCACTCATGTGTAAGCCTCTCCTTGAGCTCAGGATTTCACGAGCCATTCACAGACCAACACATTAACCCACTCACAACTGTTGCATTAAAGGGAACAATCAACATATTCAAAGGTCAGTGGACTTCCTGTTAATAAACAAGAGGGTCACACACAGACTAGAAGGTAAGTCTGTGAACAGTAGCTGTTCATTCTATGTCAGGGTCTCATCAGACTGGCCCATTACATATCAAGAGGTCTACAGTGACTCTCAGGTCCTTCTGTGCAGAGGAGGTTGCCCACTCCTGGTGTGGGAGGGACTTCTGTCTATGTGTTGCTTTTATTGGTTAAATGAATAAAGAAAATGGCTTGGCCTGATAGGGTAGAACAGAGCTAGGCAGGGAAAATGAAACTGAATGCTGAAAGAAGGGAGGCAGAGTCAGTAAGAAGCCATGTAGCCCCACCAGAGCCAGATGGAAATGATGTAAGCCACAGCCACGTGACAATACACAGATTGCTAGAAATGGGTTAAATTATTTTTTAAGAGTTAACCAATAAGAATCTAGGGCTAATGGGCCAAGCGGTGATATAATTAATACAGTTTCTGTGTGGCTATTTTGGGAGTCTGGGCAGCCAGGGAACAAACAAGGGGCCCCCTGTGGGGTGTATGCAAGCTAGTCTTGGATTAGCATATGAGAGCAAGTCCAAGGAGTCTCCAAGGCAGACAGTAGACTCCTGCAGCTTGACCTACAAATACTTAAAGACTGAAAAACATAAAACTAAAAAAAAATTCATTGACAAAATGCAGCCAACATTCCTTCATGATGAATGTACTATAGAATCTAGATAGAGGGGACGTCCCTCAACATAATGAAAGTTACATATGAGAAACCCACCACAAACATCACCCTAAATGGATAAAAGCAGGAAACAACTCTACTGAAGTAAGGAATAAAACAGGAATGCTCACTATCCCTACACATTTTCAATAATTTTCTCAAAATACTAGCTGGAAAGATAAGACAAGAGAAGGAAATTAAAGGGATACAAATAATGAAATAAGCACTCAAACAATTCCTACTTGCAGACACAATGGATAGTATACATTAGAAATCCCCCAAATTCTTACAGAAAACTCCTTGATATAAAAACAGTATGAAAATCTGAAAAGCACTATAGATAACTGGTATTCTGACCTCCTGTGAAAACAGAGTTCAAATGTACCATCTTTAGCAATAAAATTAAGTATTCTGTTGTGACGATGAGAAAACCATCAACTGGAAACTCTTTTTATTGCTTTTTTAAAGTTCTTTATATATTCTAGATATACATCCTCTGTCAGATATCTAGCTAGAAAAGATCATTTCCCATTTTTTTGGCTTATATTTTTTATTGATTCATTTGCTGTGGAGAATGTTTTTCTTTCATTAAATTCCACTTATCAATTCCTGGCCTTAATTCTTGGCAAATGATGTCCTGTCCAGGACTCTCTTACATTTATATCATGTGGGGTACTGCCTATGCTTTCTTCTAACAGCTTGAATGATTTGGGTTTCATGGGTAGTTCTTTGATTTATTGAACATCAGTTTTTGTGCAAAGTGAAAGATAAAGATCTAGTTTTACGTTTGTAATGTGACTGTCTAGTTTTCTGAGCAACATTTGTTGTAGTCTGCTGCGGGTTCTCCTTCTGCTCCTTCAGCCAATATACCAGCCCATTGGGGTGTGGTCTATTATACTTTAAAATGCAGTGGGAACTGGGCGTGCTCCCTCTTGCTTCCAGCTCCCATTCTGGTTGCTAGACTCTTTGTTTCCTGTTTGTGACAAGAGGATTGTTTTTTTGGGATGACAATTTGTAAGTTTTTTCCCTCAAATAAATATCCATAACTCTTAACTGGCGTGGGATTGTTTTTTGTCTTCAGTAGATACTTTCTTTTACCAGGTTATATTTTTTGTGACATTGTCAAATAGTAAGTGTTTGGCATTCCCTTTACCTATGTTTGGGTCATCCATTTGTTCAATTGGACTACATGTATTTTTTTTTTTACCAGTACCACATTGTTTATATTACTACAGTTTTTCACATATTTAAGATCTGGAATTGTAGTTCCTCAGCATTATTCTTTTTGTTCAGTATTACTTTGGTTATCTAGGATCTTTTTTGGTTTCTTGTGAATTTTAGGACACTTTTTTTTATATATCTTTGAAAGTTTGTTCTGTCCTGCTACATACTGCCTTTATCTCAAGGGGTTTTCTGTAAGAATTTTGGGAATATCTACTGTATACTATCCATCTTGTCTTCAAATAGGGATTGTTTGACTACTTATTTCATTATTTGTATACCTTTAATTTCCTTCTCTTCCCTTATCTTTTGAGAAATTATTGAAAATGAGTGGGGACAGTAGTTATTCCTGTCTCATTCCTTACTTCAGTAAGGTTCTT
>NW_026068690.1:9121-16594 GCF_014885135.2 Alexandromys fortis
TCATCATGAAGGAATGTTGGTTGTTTTTTTATCAGTCTTTTTATTTAAATATTGAAATATTCATGTGTTTTTCAGTCTTCAAACACATTTATGTTCAGTTTCCATGAGTTTGTAGGCTTTCTGGGGGTAGCATTGTTGTTGAATTCTAACTTTAATCCATGGTGATCTGATAAGACACAGGTGGTTACTAATATTTTTTTGTAACTGTGGATGTTTACTTTGCTACCGATTATATGGTCAATTTTCGAGAAGGGTCCATGAACTGCAGAGAAGAAGGTATATTCTTTCTTATTTGGGTGGAATGTTCCATAGATGTCTGTTAAGTCCATTTGATTAATTACCTCCATTAATTCTCTTATTTCTCTGTTAGATTTCTGTCGGATTGACCTGTCCATTAGTGAGAGAGGATTGTTGAAGTCTCCTACTATAAGTGTGTGCGGTTTGATGGCAGCCTTGAGTTTTAGTAATGTTTCTTTTATGTACGTGGGTGCTTTTATATTAGGGGCATAGATATTCAGGATTGAGACTTCATCCTGATGAATTGTTCCTGTTATGAGTATAAAATGTCCCTCTCCATCTCCTCTGATTGATTAAGTTTGAAATCAACTTTGTTAGAAATTAGTATTGCCACCCCTGCTTGTTTCTTAGGTCCATTTGCTTGATAAGGCTTTTCCCAACCCTTTACTCTGAGTAGTTGCCTGTCTTTGTGGTTGAGGTGTGTTTCTTGTAAACTGCAGAAAATTGCATCCTGTTTTCGTATCCAATCTCTTAGCCTGTGCCTTTCTATAGGTGAGTTGTGTCCATTGACATTAACTGATGTTAATGACCAGTGGTTCTTCACTCCGGACAGTTTTTTAGTAGTAGTGTTTGTGTGTTTCCCTTCTTTGAGTTGTGCTGGTGAAGGGTCGCTAGATGTCTGAGTTATTGTGGGCATTGTTGGACTCCTTGGTTTGTGATTTTCCTTCTATTACTTTCTGTAAGGCTGGATTTGTGGCTACGTATTGTTTAAATTCGTTTTTATCCTGAAAAATTTTGTTTTCTCCATTTATAGTGAAAGAAAGCTTGGCTGCGTATAGTAGTCTGGACTTGCATCCATGGTCTCTTAGTTTTTGCAGTACATCTATCCAGGACCTTCTGGCTTTCATGGTTTCCATAGAGAAGTCAGGTGTAAGTCTGATAAGTTTACCTTTATAAGTAACTTGGACTTTTTCCTTTGCAGCTCTTAATATTCTTTCTTTTTTCTGTAAGCTTTGTGTTTTGATTATTATATGGCAAGGGAATGTTTTTTTTTTTTGATCCATCCTATTTGGTGTTCTTTATGCTTCTTGAATCTTCATAGGTATATCTTTCTTTAGGTTGGAAAAGTTTTCTTCTATAATTTTATTAAATATATTTTATGGACCGTTGAGCTGCACTTCTTCTCCTTCTTCTACTCCTATTATTCTTAGGTTTGGTCTTTTTATTGTGTCTCAGATATCCTGAATGTTTTGTGATGAGAGTTTCTTGGATTTGCTGTTTTCTTTGATCAGTGCGTTTATTTTCTCTATGGTATGGTCAGCATCTGAGATTCTTTCTTCAATCTCTTGTATTCTTTTAGTTATACTTGTGTCTGTAGTTTCTATTCGTTTACCTAGATTTTCTATGTCCAGCCGGCCTTTTGTTTGTGTTTTCTTCCTTGTCTCCATTTCAGTTTTCAAGTCTTGAACTGTTTCCATTATCTGTTGGATTGTTTTTCCTTGGTTTCCTAGGGTATCATTCACTGATTTATTCAATTTTTCTAACTTTCTGTTATACTTCTCATCCATTTTTATAAGGGCATTTTTTACATGCTGTTTAAGGACGTTAATCTCTTTCATAAAGTCCATTTTTTCTACTTCTTGATTAACGTGTTCATGTCCTCCTGTTGTGGGGTCGCTGGGTTCTGGTGGTTTCATGTTGTTTTTCAGATTGTGGGGTGAATTCTTGCATTGGCGCCTGCCCATCTCTTCCTCCGAATGCTCCCCTAAGGATCTTCTTTTACAGGATCAGGTCTCCTTGCCTACTGATGTACCTTCCTAGTGATGGCACTCTCCCGTGATGGCTCTCTAGGTGCCCCAGTGATGGTTCTCCTGGTGCCTAGATCAGGTCTCCTTGCTGGTTGGGTAGCTCGTAAGGAAAGTGCCTACCCTGATTGCTATAGGCAGGCTATTGAGACAAAGGAATTCCCGCCTGCCCGGCTGCCCTCCGGATTAGATCCCAGCAACCCTACAGGCTGAGCTGGGTGATGTTATTTGCCCAAAGATGGCAGGGAAGCAGAAGTGGGGAGTGTTCTGGATGCATGCTGGGGGAGGTAGGAAGAGAGAAGCAGTATGCAGGGGTATAGGCCCTGCAGGATGGAGTTCCTTGTCCCGAGCTGCAGCCACGGGTCAGAAACTCCACTCAGCACTATCTTAAACAAATGTTTGGTATCTTCCCTTGATCACCCATGACTGCTTACAAAGGATGACCACCATCAGGTTTGCTGAAAGTTGATATTCCATAAAGAAAATAGTATCCCATTTGATCTGAGTACACAGCCTCTCTTCCAGGCAACTATATGCAATTCATTCCTAATGACATGGGACCTTGTGGTTATAAGAATGAGCTAGAGTACATAGCCAGGGAAACACTTGGGTGGACGTTGATTCTGTGTCAGGACCTATGAGAAAGCCATCTCTGAAAGTGGGAATTTACCTTGAGTGCTATCAGGCTTACATCCTATGTCCACTGAGAAATATATTGAAAGGGAGAGTATATGGGCAGTGGAAGTGTAGAGAGAAGGTAAGCTCCACATATGCAGCTAGGGGAGAGCCATTGTACATACTGGATGGAGAGGTACCTGAGTGACTGCTTTTGGGTATCTTAGAGCTTCTATTGCTGTGAAAAGACACCATGACCACAGCAACACTTATAAAGGAAAACATTTGATTGAGGCTAGCTTACAGTTTCAGAGGATTTAGTCCATTATCATGATGGCAGAAATCATGGTGGATGTAAGCAGAAATGGTGCTGGAGAAAGAGCTGAGTGTTCTACATCCAGATCAGCAGGCAGCAGAAAGTGACTATGACATAGTTCAACAAGGCCACACCTCCTAATAGTGCCTCTCCATGGGACTTTGGGGGTCATTTTGATTCAAACCACCACAGAATCAAAACCCTTGTATGTACCTTTTCAACCATGCTCAGTAAGTAAGCTCAATAAACTCACTGGTTGGTTCCCCAGGATGGACTTTGGTGAAATTGTACTTTGTATCTTCATTGGGAATTATGGTTATGGGAAAGAAATTGCTTCTGCCCCTTCCATGGGGGAGAAAATTCTCACAACAGATCATAAACATATTTGTTAATGTTCCTACTTATTATGATATTAGCAAAAAGAAAGCAGTACATAAAAGAACATGTTAGAAATATAAATATGTAAATGACCATAGTAAAAAAAGGACTTAGATGTTGAACATGATTAAGATTAGATGGCTCCAGGATAAAGAAGACTGGAAAGGTTTTACAAGCTATGAAGGTCTGAGTAAGTTGTTTAAGGTACATAATGATGAGACTTAGGAATCATATATTTATTAAAGTTTGCAAGGTCAGATTCCAACTATTTCAAGGAGTGGTTGGAAGGTATGCCAAACAAAGTTTATTGAGTTGTTTCTGACTCTTGAAGTATTATAAAGTAGTTAAAAGTACAAAACCAGTATAAAACTGATCTTCTAGGTGTTTAATAATCAAACTTAGAAGGTATTCTAATGTCATTACAGGGACCAAAAGTCAGAATATTTCTCTCATTTCTATACAAGACCAGTGAGGTTCATAGGAACAAAGGCTATTTATTGATCATTTATTGTCCTGTTCATGGAGGCCATGGAGAACCCAATCAATGAATTGGAATCATTATCAAGTGTACAAAAGGAGGATCAATGTGGGAAAGATTTCTTCAAGGCTTCAAAGGAAGCCACAGTACATAAAGCAAAGCTTTTGACTTATCCTCACATTGATGGACAACTGATAACAGAGAGACATGAATAATCTGAGGTTCCTTCCTAGCACAAGTGACCTCTAAAGACTAGAAGCTCAACTGGCATTGACAACACAGAAAGAAAGATTAATTTTTGACACCTGCATCGGCCTTCAGTACTCAAGAAGAAATTTTAATCAAAGGATAAGAGGATTGCTAACAACACAACGGTTCACACTCCACAGACATTAGATGTAAGTCTACATGAGATGTTAGTTAGATAGCAAATCTCAGAAATATTTTCTCTTTTTTTAGATTTATTTATTATGTATACAAGTTTCTGCCTCCATGTATACCCACATGACAGAGGAGGGCACCAGATCTCATTATAGATGGTTTGGAGCCATCATGTGGTTGCTGGGAATTGAATTCAGGACCTCTGGAAGAACAGACAATGCTCTTAACCACTGAGCCATCTCTCCAGCCCCATCAGTAATATTTTCTTGATAAAAAAGATTCTGTTCAGATGTGAGACATCAGACATTAGCTCCTTGAATACCTACACACAGCAAAGGGCAGGCCCACAGTTGTTTTAACCTCCAAATTAACTGTTGTTAAGTACCTCTCCTCTCCCTATCCAGAAGTCACATGGGAAGGGCATCATGCTGACTTTTGGCTGATGAAACAGGTGTAAAAGGTTGTGACAGTTGGTTGTGGGCTCATCACTCTAGAGACCAACTGTAGAAGTTAAATGGAAACCTCTAACAGATGGAAGCTATTGTGAGTCCATCAAGAATGTCTTATGGACATTGAATATGTTATTGCTTCACAGACAACATTACATCTTCCCAGACAACTATGTCTACATTTGAGTTTTGGTCTTTACAAGAGGCTCTATGGAAGGGTATTTTAATACTACCACCTGCTGCCCCAAATTCAGCTGAAACAAACCAGAACAGTCATTGCCACAATGCCATAATGGTAGTTAGTGTTACCTCTTCAGGGAAAGGTGGGATAAGAACTGGAGGTAGAAATCAACTATACAATTTAGGAAAACTAACAACTCACATGGCTCCCTATTGGCTCCCTCATGGATCACAATCTACTTCCCACTGGTGTTCCTGATTGCTAGGCTTGCCCAGAGTCCCTCAATAGCTAGAATTTCCCAACTGAGCCTCAAGGCAGTAGCAGTTCCACTACTAGATGAGCAGAAATCAAATGACTAAGCCAGCACAGCCCTTCCCAGCTCTGCCATTCCACCCTAGGGGAACACAGGGCTCTAGTCTGGAAAATTGGTATTTTAGTAGAAACTCTTCCAGTCTCTCAGAGCACTTCCTGTTCCCTTTCCAAAATATAGCATCCCTTGCATGTGTGTTCCATTACAGAGTCACTGACCCATGTAATTACTCCTTTCCCTCATAGCTCAGATATTCTGAAGCCAGTCCTAGGTCACATTAAAACAGCAACTCTTGATAAAGCAAAATTCACGACTTTTCTAATTTCTGGAAAGTCTTAGAGGCAAGAAAGTGATGATGTAAATGATGTAATTATAATCCACAAAAATTCATCTAAAAAGCTGAAACAGGTTTATGGTCATGTGCTCCAAGATTTAGTGATTTATATTATAGCACACCAAGTATTAGTAACACATTTTATCTCAGGCTGTATATCTTAAGAATGTAAAATAACAGTTCTTTCAGGCAGGGCCATACCATTTTATCCAGTTCTATTTTGGTCAGACTAGTGCCTGGAACTGTGTGGCTCAGGGGCACCAAATGGATCTGAGGCAGGAGTGGCTGCTCCTTGCTGAACTGTGCTGACCTCAAACAGGAACTACCGTAATTGCCATAATAACAGCACAGTTAAGGTTTACACTGGGCAGGACACAGGCAGTACAGTATTACACAGGTGCAACTTAGGTTTCTAAGAACTGCTTAACATTTTAAAAAATGCTCCTGGATAGTAAAAAAATTACAGATTCATAATAAAACAGATTCGGACACTGTTGGATGAATGTACGTAGGCTTGGGAGAGAGAAGAAAAAAAATATAGGGAATAAAGTTAATGCTTTAAAAAAAAAGGTAAAGTCTTTAAAGAGACAGAATAAAGTAAAGTGATAGAGTAAAAATAAGCCACGTAAAAATGGAAAATTCACAGAGAGTCTGGATTATGTACATTGTGTTTTCTTTAAAAGTTTTGACTGTGAAGGAGCTAAGTACAGAGAGACATTTCATTACATGGGCTGCCAAGCTAAACCAAAATGGACATCAGGGAAGCACAAAGTGATTCAATTCAGATAAGTCAGACTTCATGCCTGCAAGTTCCTTTTCTCTCTTTCACAGGAGGTAAAAACTCAACCTGGGTGCATCGGACATGTGAGCTTACAGATTCCAATAGATGCCTATTTACCACATTGAAGACAAACTCATTATAAATATCCATATATGACATATTTATTTGTGTGTTTGTGTATATTAGGATATATACATATAGTGATGTTCCATGCTTCTTCCTGTCCCCATAGTTAAATATTTGGTATTTCCTCTTGAAGAACATGAGTTTGTAAGTACAAACAGTATAAAAAGGACAACATAATGCTTGAAAAGATCATTAACACTGTCAAATATTTTCTAGAGAAGAAATAGTCTTCTCTTGTAGGTGGAAGAATCTTGTTCACTCCTGGCTGCCAAGACCTGAAATAATCATACAGAAACTATATTAATTAATATACTGCTTGGCCTATTAGCAAAGGATTCATATTAACTAACACTAACATCTGAAATTAACCCAGTCTTATTATTTTGTATTTTACCACAAGACTTGTGATTTACCAGTAAGGTTCCAAGACATCTATCTTCTTCAGCAAATACATGGAGTCTGACCCCACTTTCTCTTCTCCTCCATCCTTGCTTGGAATTCATGCCTTGCTTTATTCTGGCCTGCCATATTCCCAAAGCAGCTTCTTTATTACACAATGGTAACAAAATACAATCACAGCATACAGAGGGGAATCCCAAATCATTGTGTAGCTGATAATATATCTTTTGGCTAAAGATCTTACCAAATACTTTATAATAAGAAGTCCTCAGTAACTTTTTTGGTAGTCAATGTCTACTGTAATATACAAAGATTTTAATAGAATGTTGCACACAAAAAGTTTTACTCATCACGCCAAGCAGTGGTGGCACATGCCTTTATTCCCAGCATCTGGGAGGCAGAGGCAGGCAGATCTCTATGAGTTCAAGACCAGCCTGATCTGCAAAAGCTAGTTCCAGGACAGGCTCCAAAGCCAAAGAGAAACTTCCAAAAAACCAAAAAAAAAAAAAAAGTTTTACTCCTATATAAAGTACAAAACTTTATCACACTGAATACATTTATAGGATTTCTCTGCAGTATGATTTTTTTCTCGTGATTTAGATTATTCATACGTGCAAATGCTTTACCACACTGATTACAGTCAGAGTTTATTTCCCATGTGTGATCTTTTATGCATTTGAAGA
>NW_026068691.1:0-5673 GCF_014885135.2 Alexandromys fortis
TGTTGTTAGCACCATCAGAGTCTTGAGCACCCAGCAATCCTGGTGCTCCCAGGTGCTCTGTGACCTTCCTGGCATCTGGTGACCTTTTTGTCATTTCAAAAGTGTAATATAGATGGATATGTAGTATGTGCCCTTTGGAACTGGCACTTTTTACTTGGCCCAGTGCCGTGTACCATGCTTCTAGAGTAAGTCAGCTACATCAATTGTTCCCAGAGTGGACTGCATTCAGAAAGCTCTTAAATGTTATCTGAATGCCAGTTTTCTGAGAATCACTATGTATTTTACATGCCTTTCTTTAACTGTCAGTTTTAGCAAAGAAAAGCTTTCTATTGTTTGTTCCCATTCAGCCCTCAACCTCCCTTAAGCTGCGTGGGGATCCATTTTACAGAGATGGAGATGGAAGAGTACAGATAATTTTGAGTAGGTAGAGTTGAGGTTATACTTAATCTGCCTGGCTTCCAGCCTTTTCCCTTTAGCACAGCACTGCAGATCCAGTGATGGGGTGGGACGGAAACATTTTCCATGCACTCAACAACTTTTTAGACCGACAGCTTCAGTGGAGCTGCATACCAGTATATGAATGAACTGATGAATGAACACAACCCGTGAGACCGTAATACTCAAACCTGGCTAAATATAGAAACTTTATGGGAGAAAGTTTGGGAAGGTTCATAGACATCAAAACTTAGCCTTTTGTGTGTTTGTTTTTTTCGTTGTTTTTGAGACAGGGTCTTTCTTTGTAGTTTTTGTTGTTCTAGAACTATGTAGAACCAGGCTGGCCTTGAATTCACAGAAATCAACCTGCCTCTGCTACCCAAGTGCTGGGGTTAAAAGTGTGCAACACCACATCTAGCTTTTTTTCTCTCTCTCTTTCTTTTGACAAGAACCTCTCTTTGTAGTCTAGGCTGGCCTCAAGTTGACTATCACGCCAAAGTGGACATTGAATTCCAGTCAAGAGCCTTCATGTATGACTTCATTTTAGATATTGTCTATGGAAACACACATCTAAGGCAGCTATTCCTCTTGGCTAGTTCCAACTTTCACTCTGGGTTTCTTTTTTCTCCTACGGAGGATGTTAGGATGTTTTACAATGAGTCTAACACATTTCTTTGATCACTTGTAGGTCTTGGCTTACATGACAGATATGACTTTAGAAATGGTTAGAAGATGTCTTCGTGGGTGTTTTATGTGGCGTGAGTAATTATGGAACTGTTCTTTTCAGATGATTTAAAAGGAGAGCTAGATGAGTACATCCAAAGATACCTGCCTGCAAAAGTCCAGGTCATAAGAAATAGGAAACGTGAGGGATTGATCCGAGGAAGAATGATCGGAGCAGCCCATGCTACAGGTATATCTGCACTGTGTTTTGGACACCTACAGAGGTCCACAAAAAGCTGTACATCTTAGTTACTGTTCTGTTGCTGTGAAGAGACACCATGAGCAATGCAACTTATAAAAGAAAGTATTTAGGGCTTATAGGTTCAGTGGGTTAGTCTAGGACTATTATGGGACTGGAGCAGTAGCTGAAAGCGTCCATCTGATCCATAAGCAAGAGACAGGGACAGAACTAATTAGGCCTGGCCTGGCATGGGTTTCTGAAACCTCAAACCTCCTGTGACACACCTGACAAGGCTACACCTAATCCTCCCTAAAATGTTCCATCCAGTGGGAGCCAAGCATTTGAATATGAGCTTCCGGGGCCATTCTCACTCAGCCCACTACACCATGTTTTATTGACTGTTGTCCAAAGGAGTGAAGACACTTGTTCTGTTTGGAAAGATTTTGTAACTCTGACCTGCTGCCCTAAAGCACAGAGTACAAAAATTGCTGCTAGAGCCCTCACTGGCCTGTTTTTTTTTTTTTTGTTTTTTTTTTTTTTGTTTTTTTTTTTTTTGTTTTTCGAGACAGGGTTTCTCTTCCGGAACTAGCTCTTGTAGACCAGGCTGGCCTCGAACTCATAGAGATCCTCCTGCCTCTGCCTCCCGAGTGCTGGGATTAAAGGTGTGCACCACCACCGCCCAGCTGGCCTGTTTCTTTAGTGGCCTTTTGGTTAATTATTGGTCTCTAAAATAGATTTCTTATCTTGCTGCTCACATAAGTAGAAAAGTCCAAGCTGACAAGTAACTAAACTTCTAAAAATCTCATAGGAACATTAACTCCAAGCTGCTTGACTTGAGTTACGCTAATAGTTAGTTGTTAGTGTGGAGTGCCCCTCTTTAGAGTCAGTGTCAGGATTTTACTTGGTAAATAGGATTGGTTTCCATAGCTATAAACAGTGCTTAAAACTCCAATAGCATGAAGGGGGTGGTTGTTCCTGGGAGGTTTTCAGGCCTTTCTATCATGTGCTACACACTAATCTCCCCCTAAAAGCAAAGAACAGTTGCAGAGCCAGTCTTCTGTAGGGAATACACTCCAGTGACTCTGGTGCTTCTTCTGTGGTCCTTTGTTTTGATCCCAGGCTGGCTTCATACTTGTTGTATAGCTGAGGATGATTTTGAACTCAGGGTCCTTGTCTCTACCTCCCAAGTACTGGGATTATAGACATGCACCTTCATACCTGGCTTATCTCTTTTTATGCTTACCTTGAAAAATAGAGTTATAAGGTTGGCATTCCTGATTTTCTTTTATTGATCTTGACTAAAACATTTTCCCTTAAGAAATATACATGAAAGCTGGGAGGTGGTTGCGCATGCCTTTAATCCCAGCACTTGGGAGGCAGAGGCAGGTGGATCTCTGTGAGTTCAAGGCCAGCCTAGAGCTAGTTCCAGAACAGGCTTCAGAGCAACACAGAGAAACCCTGTCTGGGGGTGGGGGGAGGAAAAATTACAAGCAAATCTGTAGCTTATGAGGGGGCTGGAGAGGTGGCTCAGTGGTTAAGTGCACTAGCTGCTCTACCAAAGGTCCTGAGTTCAATTCACAGCAACCACATGGTGGCTCACAACCATCTGTAATACCATCTGGTGCCCTTTTCTGAAGGCATACATGCAGGAAGATAATAAATAAATAAACCTTTAAAAAAATAAAGTAGCTCATGGGCATATCAGAAGTCATGAGGGCAGTTTGATAAGTCCTGACTTGAGTCTTTCCCTCATAGTGATGCCACCTTTTCCTGCTGTGAACAGCTCTGCTTCAGTCTGCCCCCTCCCCCAGGGTCTGTGATGAGCACTGGGCACTTGCTGGACTTGGTTGGGATTTGATCTTTTTATTTAAGAACCTACTATGACCTGAAGCAGCAGACAGGAAAGGAGGGCCCCTCTGCGTCCAGTCAGAGCCAGTGCCCTTAGGTCAGAATGAGACACCTGCTTCTCCAGGGCTTTAACCAAGGGAAGTCGGCTGTGCTGGGTCATTGAAGACGTGAGCTGCAGAAAACTTGGGAGCGCTAAAGAGTGTGCCATTTGAGCCACTCTCCTGCTGCAGTGCATAGTCACTGTTATTCTGTGATCTGGTTGTCGTCGTTCATAAGTTTCTCAAATTTGGAATTATCAAAACTAACAGTTCTCCACCTTGTTCACCTTTATCAGTAAGCACCAAAGATAACAGGATGAGTCTGAGTGAATCCCTTAGAGCCCTGTGGGATATAAGCAGTGAGCTGGAGGTAGTACAGTGGACAATGCAGGGGAGAAGGGGGACATGTATGGATGGTATCCCACTGGGTTTGGCACAGCAGTCTGTATTCCACCCTTCAGGCCCTGCTCCTCTTTCAAGGAAGTTGCCATAGTTTAGTGGTTACTGGTGACAGTGCAGTTGAGGACGCTGAGGCAGGAATGTATAATGTAGATACTTTGAAATGACTCCACAACTGGCCAATGTCGCTACACCTGAACGCATTGGCTGTGGCTGTCGCTGGGAAAGGAGGAGTCTCCTGAGTCCTGACAGCTTGTTGGGGTCGTGCATGTAGTTTGTAGCCTCTCCATGACAGTGTATATTCCAGAGAAAACTCTTGGCCAAAGGATTCTTTCCCTGAACCCAGTTGGCAGTGCAGAGAATAGTTTATTGATGGGGGTGGTCATAGTATGAGGTACCACTCCCTCATCTTCTCCCTTCACCTCCCCAGGAGAAGTCCTGGTGTTCCTAGACAGCCACTGTGAGGTGAATGTGATGTGGTTGCAGCCCTTGCTGGCCGTCATCCTCGAGGATCCACACACTGTGGTGTGCCCCGTGATCGACATCATCAGCGCTGACACACTTGCCTACAGCTCATCCCCAGTGGTGCGGGGAGGTTTTAACTGGGGCTTGCACTTCAAGTGGGATTTAGTTCCTGCATCTGAGCTGGGAGGAGCTGATGGAGCCACTGCACCAATAAGGTAAGAGAGGTTGACAATTAAATAGACCTGAGTCTATTAAAAAAAAGAACAGTTGGTGGTGGTGCACGCCTTTAATCCCAGCAGAGGCAGGTAGATCTCTGTGAGTTCAAGGCCAGCCTAGGCTACAAGAGCTAGTTCCAGGACAGGCTCCAAAGCTACAGAGAAACACTATCTCAAAAAAGAAAAGAACAGACTATTAAGGAAAATTTCTTCTTTGCAAGGGACAAAGATCTTAATTTACCTGGTTAAAAAAAAATTGAAGTTAGGTGCTACAATGAGACCCTATCTCAAAAACAACAAATTTGTTTCTGTTTTTTTGTTTGTCTTTGAGACAGGATTTATCTCTTCTAGCTATCCTGGAACTCACTCTGTAGACCAGCCTGGCTCCACCTGCCTCTGCTTCCCGCATGCTGGGATTAAAGGTGTGCACCACTGTGCCTGGTTCAGCAAGTGGTATAATTTTCTATAAACGCAACCCAGAGTTAGAATAAGAAACTGTCCATAGTGCTGTGTAGTTTGTAGAGGGAATAGGTCATGTTTCCTGGGGAAGTATGGGTGCCCCCGTGCGCTGGGTCTTTGTCAGGCTGAGGAGTGTTTTATTAGACTTCAGGTGTTTTTGTTGTATTTTGGAATATTTGCATACCCATAGTTGTATATTTTGAGATGAGACCCAAGAGTAATGCTCTTGTATTTCTTATTTTTGCACAAGACCTGAAGGTAACTTGATGCAGCCTTCAGGAACCTTTGCAAACAAGAAGTCATATTAGTCTTTTTTAATTTTTCATACAATATATTTTGGTTATATTCTTTCCCCTCACCAACTCCTCCCAAATCTCCCTCCCTACCCATTCACCTTCATATTCTTTCTTAAAAAACAAGCTCAAGAACAAAACAAAGCACATATAAAAATACCCACACCTCCCCAAAGAGTCCTTTTTGTGTTGCCCTAGTCCAGCGCATGGGCCTGCTTTGGGTGGAGTTGATATACCCAGTGTCATGGTATTGAAGAAAAATGATTTTCTCTTCCCAGTTGCAAATACAGTCTTGGCTGTCTTATTTTGAATTCCTTTGAAGATGCTTTCTTTCAAAGTGTTTTTCAGACATGTATAAATAGGTTTTGTTTTTTTGTTTTTTAAAGACAGACGGGGTTCATATAACTGCCATACATGCAGGATTGGGGATTGAAGCTAGGGATTTCTTTTTTTTTTTTTGGTTTTTCGAGACAGGGTTTCTCTGTAGTTTTGGAGCCTGTCCTGGAACTCCCTTTGTAGACCAGGCTGGCCTCGAACTCACAGAGATCCGCCTGCCTCTGCCTCCCGAGTGCTGGGATTAAAGGCGTGCGTTTTTTTTTTTTTTTTTTTTTTTTGGT
>NW_026068691.1:12288-17140 GCF_014885135.2 Alexandromys fortis
TCCTTTTTCTCTTTTTTTTTGAGACATGGTTTCTCTAACTTTGGGGCCTGTCCTGGAGCTCTTGTCTACTAGCTCTTGTAGTTGGCCTCAAACGCATAGAGATCTGTCTGTCTCTGCTTTCTGAGAGGCAGAGTTGGCTCAGTTTTAGTTGGTATCCATGGGACCATGGATCTTTAGCTCATGTTGAGAATAACAGAGGCAAGAGTTTGAGTCACTCATCTCACACAGAATCTGCTGTATTCTGTAGTATTTGTTGCTGCAAAAAGGCACATGACCACGGCAACTTTTCTAGAGGAAACATTTAATTGGGGTGGATTACAGTTCAGGGGTTCAATTCATTATCATCACTGCAGGAAGCAGGATAGCATGCAGGCAGACATGGTGCTGGAGAGGGAAATAAGAGTCCTACATCTTCTTGCAGGCAATACGAAGTCAGTTGAGACATCAAAGCCCACCTCCACAGTGACATACTTCCTCCAACAAGACCACTCCACTCCAAAAAGGTTTCAGTTTCTAATAGTGCCAATTCCTTTGGGGGCCATTTTCTTTCAGGTCACCAAATCTGCTGACTTAAGAGTTTCCTTCAGTTTGTCTTCTGTGAAATCAAATATATCTTGAGTTTATGTTACGGTTAGTGCCATGCATGTGGAAAGTTCCCATTGATATGTTGACATTAAGAAAACACAGGACTGTTTTCCTCACAGAATGTGTAATATATTTCCACATGTTTCTTTTTGTAAACTTAGGAGCAGTACTTTTCCCTAAGACCTGATTTGAAGACCAAAAGCTTTGGAAACATCAGTGAGCGTGTTGAATTGAGGAAGAAACTGGGCTGTCAATCATTCAAATGGTATTTGGACAATATTTACCCTGAGATGCAAATACCTGGTCCAAATGCCAAACCTCAGCAGCCCATCTTCATCAACAGAGGGCCCAAGCGTCCCAGAGTCCTTCTGCGCGGACGGGTGAGACAGCAGTCCTGTCTGAGGGTTTTGTTGGGAGGCGTGTAGCAGGCAGTTTTCTTGAGGTTCTGTGATAAACCATCTAGATTTAAGTATATTCTTTTGGGGATTTCCCCCTACTCAAGTAGAAAAGCTTGAAAATTTTTGTGTTTGCTGTTTACATCCAGGTCAAGATGTACTTACTGTGTTGGAGGGACTGGGACCTTATGTAGCTTATGTATTAGCTTCCAAGAGTAGAGACACAATGGGGACAAAGGCAGTGTGAGACCTGAAATGGTTCCTCAGAGGGAGACAGATGAGCGGCAAAACGCAGCAGTGGTTACTGTTCAGTTTGTTCAAGGAACCCACTTGAGACAGATTGAAGGTGACAGTTAAGTTGGTGTGACATGCGGTGAACTTCACACCCAGTGACTGGTGGTCGTCAGAGCTTAGCAGAGAGAGGCACACGGTAGACCCTTTCTCATTGCGCTCACAGCTTTTGGGGTCTGCTCTTCTGAGTAATCTCTAAAACTGGCATTTTGGATGCTGGGGAGATGGCTTAGTTGATAAAGCACTTTGCAACTCAGAGTGAGGATTTGAGTTTGGAGCCTTAAAACTCTACCATGAAGACCCTGGGCAGTTGGTGATCCACATGTAATTCCAGTGCTTGGAAGGCAGACAGGATCCTTGGAGCAAGCTCATTGAGCTCTGGTTTATTTGAGAGACCCTGTGCCACAGTGAACAAGGGAGAAAGCTCTTTCATACAAACTTGCACATATACAGGTGTGCCTGCCCACTCCTGTGCATACCCCCCACACTGACAGGAAGTTGTTCAGACTCCTAAGGCACATCTCCCAGCTTTTTGTATTAAATTGAGCCTAGTACTTTTCTCCTTGTTTACTTTATACAACCCCAAAACAACCACCAAGGTGTTTATTGGGTCTTTTCTTAAGTAAAAAAAATTAAGTATTTTGTGTCCATGTAGTTGAAATCCCTTCCAGCATAATTCTTGGTCTGTGTTACTGTTGGAAGGTCTTGGTGGTTCGGTACTTCCGAGTCAGCATAAACATAGTGTACTTTAAAAAAAAAGAAAGGTCAGACAGGGTTTTGTTGTGTAGCACAGGTTGGCCTCAAATTTATGATCCTCCTGCTTCAGCTCCATGAGTGCTGGGATTATAGGCCTAAGTCACCAGGCCTGGCTTCATCTTAGCTCCTAGGTTCTTACTTGGAAGAGTATTTCTCATGCCAAGCACACATCCCTCAGGCACCAAGTTGTCTGCATAGGCGTCCTCAAGAACACCGTTCTCTTTTGCAGCTCTACCACTTGCAGACCAACAAATGCCTGGTAGCCCAGGGCCGCTCCAGCCAGAAAGGAGGCCTGGTGCTGCTTAAGGCCTGTGACTATGGAGACCCGACTCAGGTGGGTGACGCAGAAGGAAAGCACATGTGGGCAGATGCAGACCATCAGACTTCTCTTAAGTGACTCTAGAGATCATTTAAAATAACTGCTCTGTCTTCTCTGTTTCTCTGCCTCTCATCATTGCTTGTCAATTGTTTAGACCTTTGTGCTTTTTACTGTGGTAGGGGCGTGCTGTTCTTCAAACTTTAAGTCCTCAGTAGAGGAGCGTCAGATTTTTCTGACCAATTTTTACAGCTCATTAGAGGACATCTCAACAGAATTTTGGTTTACTCCATCTACTTAATTCCAGTTAGTTTGTCTTTTCAATATTAAATATTAAAATGTAAGCAAATAGCATTTCAGTTTGTTACTGTAAGTTCAGGCTTGTTATTTGACGGCACAACCTAAAGTGATTTAAATTCCCAGTTGTCAGGACTGCCCGTGTTGACGGTCGCTCATTTCATTGGTGCACTGCTATCACACAGGGATGGGAGAAACACCTGGGTCTTTTGATAAATGGGATGTATACTTGGACATTTCTAGAACATACTGCCTTAAAAAAACAAAGCATCAATTTATTATGTGAGTGCACACATGGTGGTAAGAGGACAAGTTGCAGCAGTCAGTGCTCTTCTCTGATCACGTGGGGACAGGAATGGAACTTAGGTCATCGGGCTTGGCAGCAGGCGCCTTTTCTCCACTTGCCCAAGGTAAATGGTTTGAAATGATGTAGCCATGCAGGATTACGCTGATATATAGCTACTTCTAATCAAAGCCTAATAAACAGTGCACTTCCTCAGTCATACTGGCTTCAAGCGGCCAGTACAGGATTCAACCAGGGCTTGCTTTCTAGTCCCTGGTGGAGTTCCTTTTGTGATGGCACCTGTGGGAATTTTCTCACTGCATCTGTATTCATCCTGTTTGAGGCCTGGGCCAGAAACCAAGATTATGTGCATCCACACCCAAAGGGAACCCCGCTTCAGGTTGGCTGGCCCAGGTCTCACAGCAGACATTGTGAGCTGGAATTGGGGTGTGATATTTGCAGAAGGGCTGGACTGGAACAGCTTATGCACATCATCCAGCAGATGAGGACTGTGGTAATAATCTGCTTTACAGGTCTCTGAATTAAGGAAACTGGAAATGATTTACAGTGACACAATCACTTTTATTCAGTTAAATCAACAGTCCCCAGTGACTGAGACATCTTTTGGCCTCCCTCATCTCCCAGTTCATTGTTTCGAATAGTTGAGGGAGTGCTCTGACCATTGTACCTGCTGGGAAGACCACGAAGAGCACATTGTGAAGTATTATCCAGGCCCTCATTCAGTACCTAAAGCAACAAGTGTCGTTTTTTTTTTAAAATCTCTTTTGTTTGTTTTTATCACTAGATCTGGATTTATAATGAAGAGCATGAGTTGATTTTGAACAACCTCCTTTGCCTCGATATGTCAGAAACTCGCTCTTCAGACCCACCTCGACTCATGAAGTGCCATGGGTCAGGAGGATCTCAGCAGTGGACCTTTGGGGTGAGGCTCTTGCTTATAAACATGGGCTTTAACTAGTCCTAATGGTTCGACATCTTTTCTGCATGCTGCAGGAATGTTTTTAAATAAAAAGTCCTTTTTTCTTTTTTCCAGAAAAACAATAGGCTATACCAAGTGTCTGTTGGACAGTGCCTAAAAGTGGTAGACCCGACGGATCAGAAGGGCTCTGTTGGCATGGCCATCTGTGATGGCTCCTCCTCCCAACAGTGGCGCCTACAAGGTTAAGGTGGGCCCTGGATGGAGACAACATAATTTGCCAGGTTTTGTCATACCTGCTATAAATCAAGGTGCTTTATGAAGGATGCTGCAGACCCCAGCAGACAAGAACCTTGGTAGAAGGTTACCATCACAGGAACAGAAGGTGCTTCACTGGGACTTGGGTTATTTCTGAGCTGCTGCTAAGGGATTCTTGTTTATCCAGGGAAAACAAAATAAATATCAGGATTTGGGTCTATTAGTACAAACCCAGGAAGCAGACATTTGTATTTATTTACGTTTCTCTCATTCTCCTTTGGAGAGGGAACGGTTTCTGTCTAATCAGGAACTTGTTACAATTTCCTTTCATAGAGGACTTCATAGGAGATTTTTTTTTTAACTATCATTTGTTTAATATTTCTAATAGATTTTAAAACTGGTTGAATGCATATTACTTTTAGCTTCAGAAGGTATCATGTATATTTAAGAGGCATTTAACTACTATAAATTATTTTAATGTCTACATTAAATAAAGGATCTTTTTGATCATTTAACTATGATTTATGTCTCTTCCATTATATGGAAGTTTCTGTTCTGTCTGGTCCTGCAGATGTTCAGCCCCAAAGAAACACAGAGGCTTATATTAATTAATAAACCATTTGGCCTATTAGCTCAGGCTTATTACTAACTAGCTCTTATAATATAAATTAACTCATTCTAATCTATGTTTAGCCACATGGCTTGGTACCTTTTCTCATTAAGCCATTCTCATC
>NW_026068692.1:0-14645 GCF_014885135.2 Alexandromys fortis
CTTTTGATAATTTGGAACATTTTATACACTCTTATATTGAAAAGTGTACTATAATTCTCTAAAGGAACAGAACACATAGAATGACTCTCCCTGTATTAAGGAGAGTGATTCAATTAGAATGACTTAGGGCTGCAGACCCACTAATCCCACAAAGGCTACCTGTGACAGAAAAGTAAAGAACCCAGTACTTACTCAGTCCCAGAGGTCCGACATGTTGGCTATTCCTCAGCCTTTGCTTGAATTCAAAATATGATTCTCTCCTGCCAGGGAAGGAAAGGACTTGATGCAGGGCAATGGCAAGCAACAAAGGGCAGCAGCTGCCTCCCTGCCTTCTCTTTTATGCTAACAGCAGAGGGTGTGGCACAGTTTAGGGTGTGTCTTCCTGCCTTGAGGTCTGGATTAAAGGTGTGTGTCTTCTTGCACTAATTCCAGATTAAAAGTTTGTATTGTTCAAAAGGGGGCCTGAGGAAGCAAAGTCTAAGGGAGCAGAAGCCATGAGGCAATCCAGTCCCTGGAGCCAAACCAGTCCCAGGAAACAGGCAGACCAGGATTGAGCCAGCAACCTGATAACCTGATTCTCTCTTTCTGTCTCTATGTCTCTCTCTGTGTCTCTCTGTCTCTCTATCTCTCTCAGAATGTGAGTTTTTCTTTGTGTCTGTTTATTTGCTTTCTATTTGTTTCCGTCAGTTTATTTTGCTGTAATGACCAAGACTTTCTCTGGTATGTAGACAATCCTGTTGATTAAGGCCCATGCCTCTTCCTAATGGGACCTGAATCCTTTTTACTGTGCAATGTTCTCCAGAGAACTACTTACCTGAAATCAAAGCCCTACCTGCCCCATTCCTGGGGTGATACTGTATATGAACAAATACTCTACTGGAGCACCATTGGGGTCTAAGTTCCCCATAGGAAGCTGCTCTCCTCTTTGGGAAAATTCTTAGTAGAGCTATGATATTGCAATGCAAATATTTATGTTTTGCAAATGAAGAGTCTAGCACTGAATGTCTACCTTTGTTTCAAATGACGCATTGGAGGGAAAGGGTACCAGTATCCCTGTCCCTAAATCCACATATAGAAGAGTCACTGATGCTACTAACTAGCCACCTGGAAAATATTCCTATATGAAAAACTCAAATATCCAGAAATCTGAACCAATTGATTGATATATCCTGTCTTGATGGATGAGCAGCATGGGAGGCTGATTTTCAGGAGAGCTGGACTGGCGATTACTGAGTGGATTGAATCACTGAAGATAAGTGTGTCCATTGAGACATGTTAATCTGGAGAGAGGTGATAGATGTAAGGAGCAGTTTACAGATCTCAGTCTAAGGGGAACTGTCTCCAAACCCCTTCTTCAATAACTGTTGATTATATTCTGCATCCTTTGGAAACCAGAATACTCTCTCATGTCTAAGGTCCAGCATAGTAAGCATGGGAGTTCAAAGTTAAAAACAACAGCACACATGAGTGAGGATGAAAATCAGGAGCTATTGAGAAGCTGAGTCTTGGCATCTGCATGACAGAAAGGAGAAGTATTTAGTATTTTCTCAGAGCACAACCCTAAGTGGATCTGGAAGACTGAATAGGGAGGATTAACTAAGGAGAAGAGGAAAACCACCAATGAGATTTGGCAGAGCCATCCTGGGGTCTGTGAGTCTGGATGGAGTAAAAGGAAGGAAAGAAGACAGCCACATTCAGAGTCCTGCCTATCTCTGCTTCCTGCCACCATATATAAATTCTTCCACCTGAACCTTCATGTTGTGAACACTGAGGCCCATGATAGAACAAAAAAAACCTCTTCCTTCATCATGTTTCTTGTTTTGGAAGGAATTCTTTGGTGTGTGTGTGTGTGTGTTTGGTGGGTAGGACACGGTTTCTAAGTAGCTATGTAGCCAGTTCTAGATCTCACTCTTTAGACCAGGCTGACCTCAAACTCACAGAGATCCACCATCCTCTGCCTCCCAGGAGCTGGCATTAAAGGCATGTGCTATCCCTGCCTGACTTATGAGAAGAATTCTTACAACAATATATAAAGAGTTTTAACATCTGTGTGGGAATGGGCATCATCCCTTTATTTATGGAAGATAGACCCCAGTAAGCAAAATGCACTTGTGATGAATACTCATGGTTTCCTACTTGACTAGACCTGGAATTAACTAAAATACTACAATGGAGGGCACCAGTATGAGTAATGTTATGCTTAAGTTGAAATAAGTAGATCACTTCAAATGCAGATTTTGAATGCAGAAAGACACAAACATTTAACCTGGATCTCAAGAATGACCAAACCTGAATGGAGTATCCTGTGAATCCGTATTCAGCCAGCAGTCTTGAAGCTGTTCTGGATGTGTAACTCAGATTAAAATGCAAGGCTGTTGCCACAAAATGTTGGATCATCTGGACACTTTACTCCTATCCAAGATTTTTAAGAGGGGTCTTGCTTGATCAAACATGGTTTAATTAAGTTTCTCATTTGCTGTGGAAAGAAAAGCAGAACCTCTTTCCAAAGGAACATATATTTTGATTCAAATTTTGAAGTTGAGACATTTTTGAAATATATAGTTTGGATTAATCCATCAGCACTCATACTCAAATGTCTTTTTGCAGCTTTTGCTCCTTCCTCTGCAAACAAACAATTAAAAGACAAGACAATAACAGAAAGTTGATGGAGGAAGGTCAGGTCATTGGCTAATAAAGAAACTGCCTTGGCCTATTTGATAGGGCAGCCTTTAGGTGGGTGGAGTAAACAGAACAGAATGCTGGGAGGAAGAGGAAGTAAGGTAGACGCCTTAGATACCACCATTTACTCTCCTCTCTGTGGCAGACACGATGAAGCTCCAACCCTGGATTGACGTAGGCTACAATCTTCCTGGGATGCACACCTCGGTGCTACACACATTAATAGAATTGAACCAGGCAGTGTTTAAATGAATACAGTTTGTGTGGTGTTATTTCGAGGCATAAGCTAGCTAGGCAGCCATGAGCTGGGCGGTCAGGAATGCAGCCCGAAGCTCCTTCTACAGAAACTAACCCAATTCTCTGTGTATTTTACATTTTACGTGGCTTTTTAAAAATTCTATTTCTTTTAGTTATATTTTTAATTTTTGGTTTTTTGAGACAGGGTTTCTCTGTGTATCATTGGCTGTCCTACATCTCACTCTGCTGTAGACCTGACTGGGCTTGAACTCACAGTCCACCTCCCTCTACATCCCAAGTGCTGAGATTAAAGGTGTGTGCCCCCACACTGGACTACTCTATTTTTTGAAAAGTACTCTCTATCCTTTTTTTTTCTTTCCCAAGTCTGCATATATTTTTAACACACTGTATGCCACTTTGAGGGTTTTTTGTCTTAAGTCTGTCTTGACTGTATATCTTGATCGTTTTCTGTGTGCATGCATCTTTAATCTGCTAAATGATATGCCTACCTTACAGCTGTAACTTTGGTAGCTGGCTCAACCCCATTCCTTAGCTATTTGAGAGTCTAACTTCATGGGGGAGGTACTGGCAGGAACCAGATTTATTACCACAACTCTGTGAAGTTTCAGGTCCATGCAACCACCAAGAAACCTGATGGTAACTGCCCATAAACACCATTTCAGTGTTTGGTGGAAGAGCCTCTTAAAAAGAGCTGTAAGAGTCTTTGAATAACACTGAGTCAGGCAACCTCTTTTGAAGGAGCCATACCTCTGCATACCACCAGCAAACAAAGCCTACTGGAGTAATGATGGTTGCCTACAAGCTGTGCTTGATGCTGTTCCTGTCTGTCTAGAATCATTTTTTTTTCATCCAACCAGAAGCCATAACTTTATTAGTGATAGAAACAGCACAAATTTCAAACCAAGATGTAGTTCCACCTTTGAAACACAAAAAAGGGAAAGGGGATAGAGAGTGTCCTCGCTGTCAAATAGTTGCATTGTTAATTCCATAATAGCATTTACAATATCATTACTGTTGTTTTTCAGGGCTCACTGCCTTTTCTGTGGACTCATTGGCCTGTGACATGACCAATTCTATGTCCTTAACTTCCACACCTGCTTTATCAATCTCTCCTCCTCACTCTCTTCTTGTACTGTCCGAGTCTGAGTATTTTCTTGAATGTTTGAAACAGCTTCACCTTATACTTTGAACTTCTCAGCAGCTGCTAACTGTGCTTGCTGAGAAAGATCTTCAAACTTGGCTTCTCCAAATATGAGGTATGTGTCTTAAGCTGGGCCCTTGTAGACATCTGGTTTGGTAATGACGAAGAGGACATTTTTAGATGTCCAGATAGTGACTCTAGTAACCCCTGTAACCTGCCGAAGACCCAGTTTGGCATAACCCTCCATGCTTTCTTTTCACTCTGGCTCTGCTCTGCTTTACTGACTGGTTCTTCATCGATTTCAGCTGCTGCCACCAGCTGGACTTGTTTTGTTTATGTCTGTGTGGGATCTTGTTCCTCGAGCTCTGGTACTATTTCATACCTGTCAGATTCCTGACCCTGTCTCAGCCCGGGGCTGTGGCAGCTTTTGCTCTGTGGCAGGGAAGGTTTCTGTGGCTTCATCAGGCATTTTGTGCAGAGGACGTGGAACTAAGATGGTGGTGGAAAGAGAGTAAACCAGAGCATCTAGAATCATTTTCGTTTTAAAGATTTCTCAGGCTTTATGTGGAAATTCTTGGCAAATATTTGAGTGCCATTTGTAGACAGACATTTCTGTCCTTCCTGGTTCTGCAGCCATTCAGTCCCAAAGAAATAACCAGAGGCTTATGTTAATTATAAACTGTTTGACCTACTGCTCTGCCTTATTATTATCTCTTACAACTTAACCTAACCCATAATTTTAATCTATAGCCATGTGGCTTGGAACCTTTCCTCAATAAGGCATTCTCATCTTGCTTCATCTATGTCTGGCTGGTGACTCCATCTCTGCTTTTTCTCTTCCCAGAATTATCCTAGTCTGATTGCCTTGCCTAAACTTCCTATTTTTCTGGCTATTGGCCAATCAGCATTTTATTAAACTAAAACATGTGACAAATCCATAGAGTATATAAGAGCATTCTCCCGTACCATGGGATTAGCAAAACTACAGCCCTAACTCTTTCTAATGAATCCCATTGTTCATACAAAGACAGAGTCATTCTGTATTCAGTGACTTGGGGAATTTTCATACAGAATTTTTGATATGAGTGGACAAAATTTCCCAAATTATCAAAAGTTGTATATGATTGTCCAAATAAGCTACCTATTGACCTAATTGTCAATTTAGAAAACAATGAAGTGATATAACAGCCTCTAGTATCCTAGACTACTTACTCTGAAACTAGCATTGTGATTTTGATAATTTCAGAGACTCAAATTTCCAGCCTCATAGAAGAGGGAACATAGGAGAAACAGAAACTAAAAATATGTATCATGCCTATTATTGTGTCCCATAGAGTGAAGAGAAAACAAATTCAAGTTCTTCATTTGGATTCAGTTTATCCTTCAAGTTGTCTCCAGGAGAAATGTCACCGGAAGCCATAGCCCAGAGCTGAAACTACAAAAAGTTCAACATCCGGAATTTCTTCTGCAGGTGTGGCGTCCACTGTCGGGCTATTTTGCCCCCGACTCAAGCACGTAGTCCGCTAGCTAACACAGCATGTTCCCAGATGCCGGTTTTTTAGTTCGTGACTCAGGCCCCAGTGCCGAGCCCAAGATGCACTTGGCCATACAGGCCCATTCCTTCCACGTGATGATAAGTCCCGCCCCTTAGAGGGCGTGTTCACCTCGGGCTAATGTTTGCCTATAAATTTGGCGGAGCTTGCTCCCAGACACTGCTTCTGCTTTCCTGGTCTCTGCGGGAATGGTGGTTCTGTAAGTCTATTTCCCCATTAAAGCTGACTGCATTCATTACAATCTGTCTGCATTCACTTACACCGTTACATTTTGGCACCCAACGTGGAGCTCGAACCCATGACCCTGAGATTAAGAGTCTCATGCTCTACCAACTGAGCTAGCCAGGCAGCTGGGGTGCTGGGGACGCAGCCCCACCACTCCTATTACAACACAGGTGGACCATTCACAACTTCTATTTTATTCTGCAGCAAATGAAATTCAGCATTTGAAGCCCAACTTTCTCAACAGAAGACAATGACAAATGGTGTTTGAGAGTTTATCCAAAGGGTTTCAATGAAGAAAGTTCAGATTACCTATCAGTTAACCTAGAGTTGCTCAGCTCTCCAGAGTCCCATTTTGACATAATTTGAGTTTTGGATCATCAACTCCGAAGGAGAAAGTAGTGAAACTGTGCCAAGTCTAATATTTTTCAGGTTCCTCCCAGGTTACAAAATGATCATCCTTCAAGATTTTTTATTCACCATGCATATTGGCTTCTCCCTGAAGGTGAGCTCACTCTCCCCTGCATAGAGATTCTGGTCCCATACTCCTACACAATCTTTGAGGAGAGCACACAGCCAGAGATCAAGGTTCCGAGGTGCACATTGTCCAATGAGCTAGGAGAGCTGTGGGAAAATTCCCACTTCGCAGACTTCTTCGTGGTGGTAGCTGGCCAGGAATTCCAGGTTCACAAGTTCATTTTAACAGATTGCTATACAGTTTTCAGAACCATATGACTTCGAGGAGAACAGAAAGAACTGTGTTGAGACCATTGACCTGAGCCACAAGTCTTCAAGGCAATGATTGGCTTCATTTATAATCAGAAGGAACCAGACCTCCACAGCACAGCAGATGCTGTGCTGGCAATTGCTGCCAAGTATGGTCTGGAGAGTTTAAGGTTGTGGTAGTACGAGCAGCGAGGCTGCGTCCCCGGCACCCTGCCGCCCGCATGGCTAGCTTATGCCCCGAAATAATTACATGCAAACTGTATTTTGTTAAACACTGCTTGGCCCATTAGCTCCAGCCTCTTATTGGCTAGCTCTTACATATTAATCTAACCCATTTCTAATAATCTGTGTAGCCCACGAGGTGGCTTATCAGAGAAGAACTTAACCTGCAACTGTCTGGAGTGGGAGAATCATGGCGACTCCCTGACTCAGCTTCTTTCTCCCAGCATTCTGTTCTGTTTGCTCTGCCTATCTAAATTCTACCCTATCAGAGGCCAAGCAGTTTCTTTATTACTTAACCAATGAAACAACAGATAGAAAGATGACCCTCCTCCATCATAAGGTCATGTGTAAGAGGGCTCTCTTCAGAGTTCTTTCTGTGGAGAATGCTGCCCACACTCTCTTCCTGGATGATCTCTACAGTAATCCAGAGCAGCTGTAAATCCAGGTACTGGGTTTTATTATAGCTCATGCTTCAGAGGTTTATAGAGACCTCAAGCTGGAAGACAATGGTAGATTCATACCCCTACCTGGTGGCTGAAGCATACAGTACCCTGGCTTCTCCTCACTGCTCTGCACTGGAGCCTGTCCTCAAAGCCTGAAGAAATTCTAGTACCCTGTCACCTGTGACCTTCACATGTATCCCAGAATCAGTAGTCAACATTGTTACTAATGACGACTGGGTAGACTATGGGGTTGTGGACCTTTTACAATGAATCTGGAGAAAGGCAACCTGGTGAAACAGTCTTCAAGATAACTGTAAATTTATTGACTGTCAGGCTAGAGGAGGGGCAGTACTGGAATCTGGTATTATCAAAGCAACCTGGACACTGTTGCTTTACTAAGTCGACTTTTGTCCAATACTTAGCTACTGAGATTCAGTTTATTTAAGGCCTCAAACACATCCCAATAAAGTTTCTTTAGAAAAACTTCTCTGGATTGAACTAATAGAACATATGATCAAGGGCTCAAAGCAGAAAAAAATCTGACATCAACAAAATATTAAATAGATAAAATAGTAAAATCTACTTTGTGAATTTCAGTGGTGCTTCTGTTCAAAGGCTTCCATTACCCCATTCAGCTCTTCTTGGCTGTTGAAGTTTTTGCAGGGTCCTCATGGTCTCATACATAAAAATGTTAAATAAAATGATTCCTAATGAAATTGCTATCCCTGGCCAATCATCATCAGTTAGTTTTTCTCCATCAGCTGATGGGAGCTGACACTGAGATGCACAGTCAAACATTAGTCAGAGCTCAGGGACCCTCAAGGAAGAGGGAAAGGCAGAAGTGTATGAGGGATCAATGATACCAGGAGAACAGGGCCCACAGAATCAACTAAGTGGGGTCATAGGAACCCACAGAGACTGAAGAGCCTGCATATTTCTGTACTAAGTCCTCTGTATACATGCTGTTGTGTTTAGCTCAGGGGGTTTTGTGGGACTCCTAACAGCAGGAGCGTGGGAAAACTGTGACCTTTTTCTCTCATCTTAGGAACAATTTCTTTCTTCTGGGTTGTCTGCTTCAGCATTGATATGAGGGTTTGTGCCTACTCCTATTGCATCTCATTATGATGTGTTCAGTTGAGATCCCCAGGAGGCCTGTGCTTTTCTGAAGGGAAACAGAGAAGTGGTACATCTGGGTGGAGTGGAGGGAGGGGAGACTATGGTCAGGATGTATTGTATAAATGAAATATAGGTAAAAAGAAAAAGGGAAAAAACTGGAAATCATTTGAGGAAGAAGTATTTGGACAGATATGCTAAGGAACAGGGAACGTGAAGATCCTTGTGTCTCCTGTTAATGTCCACTGTAAGGTGCCTTCAGAAGTGGAGGAGTTCAATAATCAAGGAGATAGGATGACCCATTCCATGCACAGTCAGATTCTTTACCAAGCCATCTCAATGACTGCTCGATGTGCTACCCAAGGACCTAGTTGGGTACATCTCTCTAGACCCCTGGGACCCCTTTTAGAGTCAAGTCTCTTGCCAACCCTAAAATGGCTCCCTTAATTAAGATGTATACTTCCCTGCTCCAATATCCATCCTTCCATTATCCCATCTATCCCATTCTGCCAAGCTCTCCCTATCTCCCTTTCTCACTTGTCTCTCCCCATCTCCTTTTTCCCCCATCCCACCCTCACCCCCCAGTTCCCAATTTTTGCCCAGCAATCTTGTCTAATTCCAATATTCAGGAGGATAACTGTATGTTTTTCTTTGGGTTCACCTTCTTATTTAGCTTCTCTAGGCTCGCGAATGATAGGCTCAATGTCCTATATTTATGGCTAAAGGCCAATTATGAGTAAGTACATCCCATGTTCCTCTTTTTGGGTCTGGGTTACCTCACTCAGGATAGTGTTTTCTATTGCCATTCATTTGCATGCAAAATTTAAGATGTCAGTTTTTTGCCACTGAGTACTCTAATATGTATGTATTCCACACTTTCTTCATCCAGTCTTCATTGGAAGGGCATCTAGATTTTTTCCAGGTACTGGCTATTACAAATGATGCTGCTATGAACATAGTTGAACAAATACTTTTATAGTACAATAGGGCATCTCTTGGGTATATTCCCAAAAGTGTATTGTTGGGTCCTGGGGTAGGTTGATCCCAATTTCCTGAGAAACTGCCACACTGCTTTCCATAGTGGTTGAACAAGTTTGCATTCCGACCAACAATGGATGAGTGTATCCCTTACTCCACATCTTCTCCAGAAAAGGCTATCATTGGTGTTTTTGATTTTAGCCATTCTGACAGGTGTAAGATGGTATCTCAAAGTTGTTTTGATTTGCATTTCCCTGATCGCTAAGGAGGTTGAGCATGACCTTAAATGTCTTTTGGCCATTTGAACTTCTTCTGTGAGAATTCTCTGTTCAGTTCAGTGTCCCGTTTTTTAATTGGGTTAATTAGCATTTTAAGGTCTAGTTTCTTGAGTTCTTTATATATTTTGGAGTTCAGACCTTTATCTGTTGCAGGGTTGGTGAAGATTTTCTCCCAGTCAGTGGGTTGCCTTTTTGTCCTAGTGACAGTGTCCTTTGCTTTACAGAAGCTTCTCAGCCTCAGGAGGTCCCATTTATTCAATGAGGCCCTTAATGTCTGTGCTGCTGGGGTTATATGTAGGAAGTATTCTCCTGTGCCCATATGTTGTAGAGTACATCCCACTTTCTCTTCTATCAGGTTCAGTGTGTTCAGACTGATATTGGGGTTTTTAATCCATTTTGGACTTGAGTTTTGTACATGGTGATAGATATGGATCTACATTCATTCTTCTTCAGGTTGACAGCCAGTTCTGCCAGCACCATTTGTTGAAGATACTCTCTTTCTTCCATTGTATACATTTAGCTCCTTTATCGAAAATCAGGTGTTCGTAGGTTTGTGGGTTAAAATCTGGGTCTTCTACTCCATTCCATTGATCGAATTCTCTGTTTTTATGCTAATACCAAGCTGTTTTCAATAGTGAATCTCTGTAATAGAGTTTGAAGTCAGAGATGGTAATGCCTCCAGACATTCCTTTATTGTATAAGATTGTTTTGGCTATCCTGGGTTTTTTGTTTTTCCATATAAAGTTGATTATTGTCTTCTCAAGGTCGGTGAAGAATTTTGATGGGATTTTGATGGGGATTGCATTGAATCTACAGATTGCTTTTGGGAGAATTGCCATTTTTACTATGTTGATCCTCCCAATCCAAGAACAAGGGAGATCCTTCAATTTTCTGGTATCCTTTTCAATTTTTTCTTCAAAGACTTAAAATTCTTGTCAAATAGACCTTTCACTTCCTTGGTCAGAGTTATCCCAAGATATTTTATGCTATTTTTGGCAATTGTGAAAAGTGATGCTTCTCTGAATTCCTTCTCTGCATCCTTATCCTTAGTGTATAGGAGGGCAACTGATTTTGTGGAGTTGATCTTGTATCCTGCCACATCACTAAAGGTATCAGCTGTAGGAGTTCTTTGGTAGAGTTTTTGGAGTCACTTATGTATACTATTATATCATCTGCAAATAACGAGAGCTTAACTTCTTCCTTTCCAATTCGATTCCCCTTGAAACCTTTATGTTGTCTTATTGCTATGGCTAGAATTTCAAGCACTATATTGAAGAGGTATGGAGAGAGTGGACAGCCTTGTCGTGTTCCTGATTTTAGTGTGATGGCTTTGAGTTTCTCTCTGTTTAATTTGATGTTAGCTGCCAGCTTGCTGTACATAGCTTTTATTATATTTAAATATGACCCTTGTATCCCTAACCTCTCCCAGACCTTTATCATAAAAAGGAGTTGAATTTTGTTGCATCTAATTTTTCAGCATCTAATGAAATGATCATATGTTTTTTTCTTTCAGTTTATTTATATGATGGAATACATTGAATGATTTGCATATGTTGAACCAGCCCTGCATCTCTGGGATGAAGCATACTTGATCATAATGGATAATTTTTCTAATGTGTTCTTGGATTGGTTTGCCAGTATTTTATCGAGAATTTTTGCATCAATGTTAATGAGTGAGATAGGCCTGTAATTATCTTTCTTGGTTGGGTCTTTGTGTGGTTTTGGTATCAAGGTAACTGTAGCTTCATAAAAGGAATTTGGCAATGACTCTTCTGCTTCTATGCTGTGAAATACATTAAGGAATATAGGTATTAGCTCTTCTTGGAAGTTCTGGTAGAATTCCGCATTGAAACCATCTGGTCCTGGGCTTTTATTGGAAGGGAAGTTTTTGATAACAGTTTCTAATTCTTCACGATTAACAGGTTTATTTAGATTGTTCACCTAGTCTTGGTTTAACTTTGGTATATGGTACTTATCTAAAAAAGATGTCCATTTCTTTTGCATTTTCCAGTTTTGTGGCATACAGTCTTTTGTAGTAAGATTTAAGATTCTCTGGATTTCCTCTGTGTCTGTGGTTATGTCCCCCTTTTCATTGATGATCTTATTAATTTGCTTGTTCTCTCTCTGCCGTTTGATTAGTTTAGATAGGGGTTTGTCAATCTTGTTGATTTTCTCCAGGAACCAGCTTTTTGTTTCATTGATTCTTTGGATTGTTTTCTGAGTTTCTATTTTCTTGATTTCAGTCCTCAGTTTGATTATTTCCAGTCTTCTACGCCTTCTGGGTGAGTCTGCTTCTTTTTTTTTCTAAAGCTTTCAGGTGTGCTGTTAATTCTACAATGTGTGCTCTCTTACTTTTCTTTAAGTGGGCACTGAGTGCTATGAACTTTCCTCTTAGCACTGCTTTTATAGTGTCCCATAGGTTTGAGTATGATTTTCATTAAATTCAAAGAAGACTTTAATTTCTTTATTTCTTCCTTGACCCAGGTGTGGTTCACCAGTTGACTGTTCAGTTTCCATGAGTTTGTAGGCTTTCTTGGGGTAGCATTGTTGTTGAATTCTAACTTTAATCCATGGTGATCCAATAAAACACATGTGATCACTAAATTTTTTTTGTATCTGTGAAGGTTTGCTCCTTTACCGAGTATGTGGTCAATTTTTGAGAAGGTTCCATGCGCTGCAGAGAAGAAGGTATATTCTTTCTTATTTGGGTGGAATGTTCTATAGATGTCTGTTAAGTCCAATTGATTCATTACCTCCATTAATTCTCTTATTTCTCTATTAAGTTTCTGTCTGATTGACCTGTCCATTAGTGAGAGAGGTGTGTTGAAGTCTCCTACTATTAGTGTGTGTGTTTTGATGTCTGCCTTGAGTTCTAGTAACGTTTCTTTTACATAAGTGGGTGCTTTTATATTAGGAGCATAGATATTCAGGATTGAGACTTCATCTTGATGAATTGTTCCTGTTATGAGTATCAAATGACCATCTCTATCTCTTCTCATTGATTTTAGTTTGAAGTCAGATTTGTCAGAAATTGGTTTGGCCACACCTGTTTGTTTCTTAGGTCAATTTGCTTGAAAAGCCTTTTCCCAATCCTTTACTCTGAGTAGATGTCTGTCTTTGTGGTTGAGGTGTATTTCTTGTAAACAGCAGAATGTTGGATCCTGTTTTTGTATCCAGTCTCTTAGCCTGTGCCTTTTTATAGGTGAATTGAGTCCATTGATATTAAGCGATATTAATGGCCAGTGGTTGTTGACTCCAGTTGTTATTATTTTTTGGTAGTAGAGTTTGTATGTTTCCCTTCTTTGAGTTGTGCTGGTGAAGGGTCACTAGTTGTCTGTGTTATTTTAGGCAGTGTTGGGAGTGTTGGATTCCTAGGGTTGTGATTTTTTTTCTATTACTTTCTGTAAGGCTGGGTTTGTGGCTACGTATTGTTTAAATTTGTTTTTATCCTGGAATATTTCGTTTTCTCCATTTATAGTGAATGAAAGCTTGGCTGGGTATAGTTGTCTGGGCTTGCATCCATGGTATCTTAGTTTCTGCAGTACATCTATTCAGGAGAAGTCAGGTGTAAGTCTGATAGGTTTACATTTAAAAGTTACTTGACCTTTTTCCTTTGCAGCTCCTTTGTAGCCATGATCGTATAGTGGTTAGTACTCTGCGATGTGGCTATAGCTTCTTATTGGTTAATCATTCATCTTAATTTAACCCATTTCTAGTAATCTGTGCATAGCCACGTGACTGTGGTTTACCAGGTAAATTTCCCAGCATCTGTCTCTATCAGGGCTACATGGCTTCTCCCTGACTCTGCCTCCTTTCTCCCAGCATTCAGTTTAGTTTTCCTCACCTATCTAAGTTCTTCCCTATCAAAAGGCCATGGCAGCTTCTTTATTCACCAGTGGTATTCACAGCATACAAAGGGGAATCCCACATCATTAAAGTAAAAACTGAAATTAGAATTGGTGAGATCTATAGTGTTGGTGGAAGCTGCTTGTATGTTCCCAGATGCTCAGACCCAAAATAATCACACAGAAAAAATATATTATTTGCAATATGGTTCGTCTAATAGCTTAAGTGTATTTCTAGCTAACTTCTACATCCAAAACTAACACATCTCCATTAATCTGTGTATCACCATGAGGTCATGGCCTACTGGTAAAGTTTTGGTGGGCTTTGCAGAGGCATCTGCCTCATGTAGCAGCTACATGGTTTCTCTCTGACTCTGCCTACTCTCTCTCTACATCTCTGCTTGAATTTCCTGCCTGGTGTTACTCTGTTAAAACTTTGGCTGACAGCAGATTTGTTTGTTAACCAATGAAAGCAACACAGATACAGAAGGACTTTCCATAGTGCTACAAAGTTTCTTATAGTGTTCAGGAATGTTTTAGCTATCCAATACTCTTGTATACTCTATGGATTTGTCACATGTTTTAGTTTAATAAAATGCTGATTGGCCAGTAGCCAGAAAAACAGGAAGTTTAGGCAGGGCAATCAGAGTAGGAGAAGTTGCATATAGTATGCCAGTGTCAAGGGCTGCTTCTCCCCCTACCTGCCCTTAATTCATTTAGAGAGGTGTTGAAGCCGGGCCTAGCAGCTGTGTTTCCCCAAATTAAATGTAAATGGATCTCAGAGCCCACAGTCTAAACAGGTGTCATTAGTAACAGTAATGACTGTTTCTTCTGGAAGGCACATGTAGGTCACAGCCCACAGAGTCCTAAGATCGCTTCAGGCTTTTGAGGGGGTGCTCCAGGATAAGACCATGTGCAGGAAACAGAGAGGCACATACTTCAAACACCAAGTGGGGATACGAGTGGACCACTGTCTTCCAGCTTGAGGTCTGAAATACCTCGGAAGCATGAGCTGTAATGAAATCCATCGCCCGAGATTTCAACTGCACTGAGCTGTGGAGGTCAGCCAGGAAGAGAGTGTGGGCAGCATTCTCCACAGAGAGGTCCCTGCAGAGGACCCTCTCACACATAAGCTTCAAACGCTCCAGGCAATACTTGTCAGCAGCTGCCAGCACAGCATCTGCCAT
>NW_026068692.1:16440-16960 GCF_014885135.2 Alexandromys fortis
TCTCTCTCTCTCTCTCTCTCTCTCTCGCTCTCGCTCTCGCTCTCGCTCTCGCTCTCGCTCTCGCTCTCGCTCTCGCTCTCGCTTTCGCTTGCTCTTACTCTCTCCCTCTCTCTCTCCTAACGTGTTTTTGTATTTGTGTCTGTTTGTATGTGTTTCTATTTGTTTCAGTCAGTTTGTTTTGCTGTAATGACCAGGACTTTCTCTGTTATGTGGACAATCCTGTTGATTTAGACCCATGCCTCTTCCTGATAGGTATCTGAATCCTTTTTGATGTGCCTTGTCCTCCAGAGAACACTTACCTGAAATATAAGCCCCACCTGGCCCAATCATAGGGTAATACTGTATATGAAAAAAATACTCTACTTGAGCCCCAGAGGGGTCTATGTTCCCCCATAGGAAGCTACTCTCCTCTTCAGGAGCATACTTAGGAGAGCAATGTATTAGTAATTCAAAGCTTATGTTTTAAAAATGAGAAGTCCAGCATTGAATGTCTACCTTTGTTGCAAATGACACATTGGAG
>NW_026068693.1:0-4156 GCF_014885135.2 Alexandromys fortis
AGAACATAGAGGAAAACAATGCAATCACTTAACATTTTTGATGTGGGAAAATATGAAGAAAGGAAACCAAAAGCATCATCAACAGATATAAAAAAGTGAACCACTGAATTGCTTGATAGTAAAACCTGTGAACCTGGTAAATATATTTGAAGAACAGAAGTCTGTGGTGTGACTATTCTATCTGTCTGGGAGAATGGTAATAATACACATTAACAGATTTGGTTAGCCTTTGTGATTTTAAGTTCAGGTTTACAGAATAGCCCTAGAAATTCTTCTTTATAACTATGACATATTTAACTTTGGACATTGGACTCTTGATTCAAAATTAAAACTAAAGGTAAATAATTTAATAGTAAGATACTAATTAAACTGACTATCATGATGCTGAAAGAAACAAAGCAGAACAGGTCTGGTGTGAGTGAGTCACGCCAAATATTAAGAGTTGAAATAAGAGAAACAATCACTATATAAAAATAAAAACATGGAGAAAGGTTGAAGGCAACTTTTCAGAAAACTGCTTGAGAAAATGCCAGACTGAATGTAGTTGCAGTCATCAGAAGGCCTTGTTTGAAATGAATCATAAAGAGAAGAGTTCAGTATTCTCACATCACTAGAAGAAATCTGGAAAAGGACTAATGGCTTTGGTAAAGTTGGTCAACAGGCGCACTGAGTGCTGGGCTTTGTTCAAGTTTCCACTGTGCTGCATGTAAGACATGGGCTTTATGCATCATAGCTGCTGCACTAGGCAGTTTGGATGCTCACCTCGCTAGAGGCGGTGGCGGGAAGAGTCAGAGATCTTTAATAAATAAATAAAAATTAAAAAAACCCAACAACAATAGCATTAATTACCCTAATGAAGCAAGGAGCAAAGATACACTTTGTCCATAGGAAGGTCGTTTTCCCTATTTAGAGGAAATGACTTTCTGGAAAATTACCAATTTGGAATTACATGCCCCAATTTCAATGAAAAATAGAAATTTCACTATATGTTCAAAAATAAATCCAGACTTCCTGTTCCTGGTGTGAGATAAAGCTGTAATCTTTAAAAAGTGGAGTTGGAGATCATTAAAGGACAGGAGAACAAGTGGTTATAAGAGCTTCATGAAGCCAAGAAGCCAAAGCATTAGAAATATACAAAAGCAAATTAATAAAATCAGAACTGAATCCTGGAGAGATATACAGTAAAACAATGAGTAAAAATTTATTGCTATAGAAAATATCCAGAACATGGTGTCCATGGCAATTGTATGATAAGACTGACTGAATGGACACCAAGGATTGCTGAGAAATGTCTGGCAATAGAAAAGAATAGTTACGGTGGACATCACTTCAGAGATTTTTATCTTAATGAGCTTATAATAGCTATAGGATACATAAGCTGGAAGGTGTTTGATTGGAAGGAGTTTGGGATATATTTAAAAGTACCAATCATAATAGCATAGTTCTGTAGTCAAAAGAAATGAATATGTTTTCCAAATTTCTAAATGTAAGTCCTGAACCTGACACTTTATACTTCTGTAAATGTGGAGTTTATTTTTTAACATATAAATCTAGAACAAGAATGAAGAATGTATACAGGATTTCACATGGTTTAAGATTTAATGGACTCGCTAAGCATATCTGCACAAGAGAAGTACATAATAACTGTTATATATTGATATAATTAGATAACTAATAACGTGTACTTTTACATCCACTAAATTTGATGTCTAAGCAGGACCATGATAAAAGTGTCACAAACTAAATGTTTTTTTTTTAATTATCTCAATTTGGGTAGTAACATCCATAAAAACTGTATAGAAAAAGGAAAACATACACATGTAAGACATGAATTATTTAAAAAATAACCTACAAGAAACATTAATGCAAATATCACATTGGTGTAGGCATATCTTTAGGTAAGATTCCAAAACTACACTACAGTGAAAACAAAAATGATGACACAGATATCTATATAACAAAACAAAACAAAAACCTAACCAAAAGGAAGGAATAACAATAAATTAATATGAACATTTATCTGTAATATTTAAGAAAGTCAAAATGGTATAAATTCTCCCTGGGGGGGGCTATTCAATTTGAAAGTCACGGGGCAATGAGAATAAATGTCACTTAAAAGAAAACAAATACAGATGCCCAAATGACATATAGAAAAATATTCACTATTGGGGATATTGAGATGGTTCAATAGAAAAGACCATCTGCTGCTTTTACAGGGGACCCATGTTAAATTCCCATCACCCACAAAGTAACTCATAGCCTGGAATAACTCAGGTACCAGAGGATCAAATGCCCTCCTCTAACTTCATTGGGAATTGCACATACATGGAGCGATATAGATATGCAGACAAAACAGTCATATGCATAAAAGCAAAAAATAAATATTTAAAATTCCTTGTTAATACCATAAGTCATGAGTGAAACACAAATCAATACTACAATGCAATAACAGTATCATCCACTATCAAATCTAAATTATCCAGTGTTAATCAAGAATAAGGTAAAAGTTCAGTTTGATACACTTGTGATGAGAATGTTCATGTAGCAGTTGTATTGAATCATAGACATTTCTCAAAAAGATAAAATAGGGCTGCCATATTTATCTACTATTTTACCTTGGGTTGTATCTTAAGCAAAGAAATCGAGCATACTGAATAGATACATGATTTTACATATTTACGACTCTACTATTTACAATACCTTACACACAGAAATAAGTAACATACAATTAAATAACAGTCATACAGAAAGGAATTGTGTCATTTGCAACATGATGGAAAAAAGTGCAAGGCACTGTTTTAAAGGAACTGCCAGAGAGAGAACATATCCAACTTCTCATCATTGGTAGAAAATGTTAAGGGAAAAGTAGGACTGTAGAAAAGTAACTAATAGTGATTTGTGAATGAGAAAATGGGGGAGTTGAAAGATTGAAATGTACAAATGAAATGTGTATAAAAATAGCTTTGTACCTCAACCTCCATTTCACCAGTGAAACAAATTCATGAAAAAATAATTTGCAAAATACTACCAGAACACATTCTATGGATATATTTCTGTCATATGAAGTGAACAGACACCTGAGAACATTTAGAAAAGAGTTCAGGGAACACATTTAGAAATGCTACAAAGCAAATCTACTATAACAGAATGTCTGACTGTATAATAAATAGGAGAAACCCCATTTACCTCCCTTTATCATATTTATGTTTGTGTTTCCTTAGGGGCACTGCCATGGAAGCCTTATTATTTTTCAGATGCATATTCTTTTGCTATCCAACTCAGAGTTTTTTCTCCTGATTTTGATATTCAGAGAATCAAGGAGCTTCGTAAGTTGAACACATCCTTTAGTAGCTGAGCTACACATTTTCATCATATCCTAGCATCAAGTGATTTGAAACTTCCCATGCCGATGGATCAACTAAATGACTCCACGGTTTCTGAGTTTGTGCTTCTAGGACTCTCTGGTTCTTGGAAAACTAAAGTTTTTCTCATGCTGACGTTCTCTATGCTCTACTTAGGAATCATTGTGGGGAATCTCTTCATTGTCATTTTGGTCATTGCTGACTCACATTTACATTCACCTATGTACTTCCTGTTGGCCAACCTGTCTTTGAATGATGTGTGGGTTTCCTCAACCACTGTTCCAAAGATGATCTCAGATCTTCTGAAGGAACGTAAAATAATTTCTTTCCACAGTTGCATGACTCAGATCTTCTTTATCCACATTATGGGAGCAGGGGAGATGGTGCTGCTCATAGCCATGGCATTTGACAGGTACACAGCCATCTGCAAGCCTCTGCGCTACCTGAGCATCATGAGCCACAAAATATGCATTTTATTTGTAATTGCTGCCTGGGTCACTGGTGTGATCCATTCCCTGTTCCAGTTCTCTTTTGTTATAAACCTGCCTTTCTGTGGTCCTAACAAAGTAGACAGCTTTTACTGTGACTTTCCTCGGATCATACAACTCGCATGCACTGATAGAGACAAGTTTGAGTTTGTTGTTGCTGCCAACAGTGGCTTCATGAGCATGGGGGCCTTCTTCCTGCTTCTGCTCTCCTATGTCTTCATTTTGGTCACCGTCTGGAAAAGGTCTTCAGGGGACTTGTCAAAGGCACTTGTCACTCTGTCAGCACACATCACTGTGGTTGTTCTT
>NW_026068693.1:10076-13299 GCF_014885135.2 Alexandromys fortis
CCAAAAGACACCTAAGGTCATGCTCAACCTCATTAGCAATCAGGGAAATGCAAATCAAAACAACTTTGAGATATCATCTCACACCTGTCAGAATGGCTAAAATCAAAAGCACCGATGATAGCCTTTGCTGGAGAGGCTGTGGAGGAAGGGGTACCCTCATCCATTGCTGGTGGGAATGCAATCTTGTGCAACCACTTTGGAAATCAGTGTTTCGGTTTCTCAGGAAATTCGGGATCAACCTACCCCTGGACCCAGCAATACCACTCTTGGGAATATACCCAAGAGATGCCCTATCATATGACAAAAGCATTTGTTCAACTATGTTCATAGCAGCATTATTTGTAATAGCCAGAACCTGGAAACAACCTAGATGCCCTTCAATGGACATTTCTTCAGGAAAACAAATCTGTGTTCCAGTAAATATCCATGTCAGCCTCACTTGAGTCAATGCTCCTCCTTTGCTTCCATCTCCAACCCCCTGCTGCAGCCCTTGCTCCCCTCCTCCACCTTTCTCCCCTCATCTTTTCTACTCTCCTTTACCTCCCTCCTCTCTTCCTCCTTGGTTCATACAACCTTAAACTCTATGTTTTCCTTTTCATGTTTCACTTCCCTGTTTTTGAATACCATTCTTCTCTCCAAGGAGCTGTTAGATTTTGAAGTAGCAGTCCCTTCACCATAAACTGCTCCTCCCTCTCCCACTCCATCCCCTAGCTCCTAAATTAGTTCATCTCTTCAAATGCACCCCTGGTAAGTTTATCCTAGTGCTGGGCCTTTCTATATAACTTCCTTCTTTCTATACCCTCTTTTACTCCGTGTTCCCCAAAGAATCCAAATTACATCTATTTACTTTTCCTGCAGATCTTCACCCACATCATATAGTCTTGCCATTCACTTATTCACCACACACGCAAAATAAAAAGCCAAAAGAATGTGATGATGCCCATTTTAATCCTAGTGCTCAGGAGGTTGATATGGGAAGATTTTGAGTTTGAGGTCTGCTTTGATTAAACTGAGACTCAAACAAGAAAAATAGTACAAGAAACACTGGGAGGCAATGATGAATTTTTCAAGTGTAAATTCAATGGATATTTTGTTACTTACATTTCCTCTAGTGTTTTCTAAATATTCTAAAATATGTGTTTCTTAAAGCCAGTAAATATGTAAACAATAAGTAACTAAATGCAATGTATAAATGATACACACCCAATAAGTAAGTATTTCTAATTAACAAAAACATAAGTGATCATTTCATTACCAACTTGAAATAAATTATTCATGTTTATCAAGTTGTTGGAGTAGGAATAAGAAATCACATCATAGCAGAGAAAGTCATTTATCATTCGTGTTTAGAATTGAGTATACAGGTTGTACATTCTTCTGGGTGATTTAGCAGATACATTTCCTACTCAGGATCTGTTTACTCAGTCTTTTCATTGCCACCTTCATGTCTTTGTTCCTCAATGTGTAAATGGCAGGGTTCAGGATGGGTGTAATCATGAAGTCCAAAATAGCAAGAAACTTATCCACTGGTACAGTAGGAAATGGCCACATGTACACAAAGATGCATGGTCCAAAGAACAAAATGACCACAGAGATGTGAGCAGAAAGCGTAGAGATGGCTTTAGACAAACTGCCCAAGGACTGTTTCCATACAGTGAACAGTATGATGATGTAGGAAACAATCAGTAAAAAGAAGGTACTGACAGATATTAGTCCACTGTCAGCAGTAACCAAGAACTCCATCCTGTAGGTGTCTATGCAAGACAGTTTGATGAACCTAGGAAGGTCACAGTAAAAACTATCTATCTCATTAGAACTGCAAAAAGGCAAATGGACAACAAAAGCTAATTGAGCCACTGAATGGATGATACCAATAATCCAGGTACCAATCAGAAGCAAAATGCATTTCCGTGGGCTCATGATGGTCAGGTAGTGAAGGGGCTTGCATATGGCCACATATCTGTCCCAGGCCATGGCTACCAACAACACCATCTCACAGCCCCCCAGGACATGAAGGACAAACATTTGAAAGATACAACCCTGGAATGAAATGGTATTGTGATTGGAGTATAAATCAGAAATCAATTTAGGAACAGCGGAAGTAGAAAAACATAAGTCAACAAATGAAAGGTTAGCTAAAAGGAAGTACATAGGTGAATGTAAGTGGGGGTCAAAGATTATTGTAAGCATAATGGAGAAATTTCCTAGAATAATTGTTGCATATGATAATGTAGAACATGCAAAGAGGAAAATCTGTGTTGGTCTGTAGATTGATAATCCCAGGAATATAAACTCAGATACTTCAGAATAATTTGCTTCATTCATTCTTGAGTTATCTACAATACTCAAAACAAAACAGGCAAAGCAGTTACCAGAATGATAACCTAGCAGTTGAAAGAATTATTTGTTAATTCATTAGAATAAAGTGATGGTATATTAGAAAGTATCCTTTAAAATAAATAATTATTGAAAAACACTCTTAAATTGTTTTATAATATGTATTAATAAAATAATTCCCCCTAGTCTTCTATATTTTGAAGATTTACTATCTCTATTCTTCTTATATCCATTATGAATTATACTGTTTTCCAAATACTATGTTATGTCCTCTGGCAAGACAAAATTTCTGTTCTTGGCATAATTATAAGCAGGTTGACTATCTGCTTTAAATAGATAAAAATCTTTAAATACAAAGAAAACATAACTAAGATTAAGATTAATGTTAAGAGAAAACACAGGGGAAGTGTTGGTTTATATCAGTGGACTCTGCCTACAATCTGCCAAACAATAGTCATTACTGTGAAGATGATTTAGAGTGCCCAAGGTTTATGTCCTCTTCAGTGACCACGACACAAGGGAAGTGCAAAGTGCATCAAGATCAAAGTAGGCACTTGTATTAAGAACTTGCTGCTTTATTTAACTAAGAATCTCATACTCACCATGTAAACCTAAAGCTACTTTTGTACTATCTAAAGAAACATAAGCAGATGCGTAAAGGTAACTGATTTCCATTGTGTTGTAAGGTTCTTCATAATCTGATGAAGTTCTGTGAATAATACCTCCAGGGGACAAAGAGTTTCATACATTGAAAATTGAAATAGCTTGATATAACTTTCTTCTTTCTTTCTTTCTTTCTTTCTTTCTTTCTTTCTTTCTTTCTTTCTTTCTTTCCTTTCTTTTCTTTTCTTTCTTTCTTTTTTTTTTTTTTTTTTTTTTTTTTGTT
>NW_026068693.1:15064-18071 GCF_014885135.2 Alexandromys fortis
TACTAGAAATCAAACTTATCAGTCATTAATATTTTGCTAGCTTTCAGTTTAGCAATCAACATAATCAAGAAAGAGCATCACAAAAGGTGATGAAACATAGATGAGAGAAAGAATTCTCAGTATTTTCAATGATCCAGAACAAAAAAATTTTTCACTCTTGACGTATAAGTTAATAACATTTATTAAGATGAGATACCAAGTTGATTTCTAGAAAACTAATACCAGTGAAAGTTTTATGCTTAAGTAAGCAACATTTATAACATATATATTATTAATGTTGAGTAGTTCAAACCTCTTAGTTACATAACTGTGCATATATGCAATGGAATATTTTGAAGTTATTAGATAAACTCATTTTATATATGTAAGTCTAAAAATGTTTTCAATTTGAAGATTGGAGAGGATAAAGTTAAATAGATCCAGATGAACATCCCTACAAATTCAACAGTTTAATGTCAAAATCACTCAAACATACTTTAGAAGTTATAACAAAGAATACCAATATGAAAAAAGTGATTTCTCATAAAATATCACAATTTACTTAATAAAATACCTTCTCAGAAAGAGTTTTATCACTAATATTAAAATTGTTTGTGAGCAATCTGTTGTTAGTTTTCTCTAAAATATTCCCATCCTTTAGTCAGCTGATACTAATAAGGAAGTAGATGAAAAAGTAAAGGAATAGAGGAGATGGGCATGGACACAGAGCAGAAAGAAACAGGAGAAAATTGAAACAAGCAAGAAAAAAATACCATAAACACTTCAGGGAAAAGAGATGAAAAGAACACTGCTGAAATATTTCTTGATGTTTCTCTGCTCTACTCATTGCTTAAAATCTCATGAATTCTGCATGCAGACATTTTCTGTATAGCAGAATAGTTCTTGTCACCCTCCTTCTGTCTATCTCTGCAGCCTCTGTTCCATACATCTCAAGCACACTTTGTTCTTTTATGACTGTACGTGTTTCCTTATTTTATTTAAAAGATCACTTTATGTTCTTGTTTAGCTGTTTACTTCTTATTACAAAACTCTTTTCTCTGTCAGTTCACTAAAAATATCTTTCTACTTACTTCTGGATTGAATAGCCTTTCTCTACACTTTAACATCATACTTGTAAACATGTTATATTTCCTATTCCATACAATAATTTTCAATGACGGATTCTCTTAGTGCCATACTAAGTCAATGAAATTCTGAAAACAAGGGAATGTTTCTTTTTAAGAAATCCTGGTCCAAAGCCGGACGATGGTGGCGCACGCCTTTAATGCCTGCACTCGGAAGGCAGAGGCAGGCGGATCTCTGTGAGTTCGAGACCAGCCTGGTCTACAGAGCTAGTTCCAGGACAGGCTCCAAAGCCACAGAGAAACCCTGTCTCAAAAAAACAAAACAAAAAACAACAACAACAAAAAAAGAAATCCTGGTCCATGGTTAAGTGACTTCGAGATAGTCAATTATATAAAATATAAGGATAATTGATGATAATATTTTATTGATGTTGAAGATTTGCCTTTTATCTTAAAGCCACTGAAATCTGAAGAATTATCAATTATTTTTCTAGAAATTATCATATACCTATGACTGATCTCAAGATAACCACTCTAAAGCAAGTTTCTAAGACCTTAACTAGTATTTATGGAAATACAATAGAGAGCAGTTCTCAAGAAAAGCAAGGCAGAAACTTGATAGAGTAAGGAGTGAAAATTTTGACTTCTCTTTAAAAGTCTAGTGTAAGTGAGGCTTCAATAAAGGCTTTTAAATAAATATTTCAACAAAGAATAAAATGTTTTGTTGTTCTGACCTGAGACATATACATTATATACACAAGAACAATAACTGCTAATTTTAGTAGGTTATTGACTAATTACAGAATCACCACTTACCTGTTTAATGAGAATAAAGGCAACAGAAATCCCTATTTCCAATACTATTGAGTCTTTTAAGAAACATCCTTGGTACTGGGTGGAGTCTTTGGCAATGTGAAGGCTGGTGAACTGAGTCCCTAGGACTTTTATCATGGGAATTCCACTGTTATAACCCTGTGGATTCAAAGGGTAAATGTTGAAAATTTTGTTAAGAAATTGAGTGAAAACCCAAGAAAATTCCATTTAGAAAATCATAACAGCATAATATCCAGGACATTCAATTAACGATATGTAACTCAATAATAATTCCTGATTCTTGAATCCTACCCCAAGCATTTAAAGCTGGTGTAGGCCATAGGGAGAAGATGTGGTCATTATAAATAGCTTGACTCTGTGAATCAGCATAACAGCCCTCACCAAGAATAAATAATTACAGTTTTCCTTAGATATGATAAAAGATTAAGTAGATATAAATATTATAACTGTAATTCTTGCTTGATACCTATTTTGCTGTATGTAATTTTTCTATGTTAAAGTTAAAACCTTCCTTTTTATTTAAACAGAAAAGGGGAGGTAATGTGAGATTCCCCTCTGTATGTTGTGAATACCATTGGTTAATAAAGAAACTGGCTTGACCTGATAGAGTAGAACAGAGCTAGGCAGGGAAAATTAAACTGAATGCTGGGAGAAAGAAGGGTGGAGTTGGAGAGAAGTCATGGAGTCATGGCCGGAGATAGACACGCTGAAACTTTGCTGGTAGGTCACAACCTTGAGGTGATGCACAGATTAATGGAAATGATTTAAATTAGGATGTAAGAGTAAACCAATAAGTAGTTAGAGCTAATAGGCCAAGCAGTGATTCTATTAATAAAGTTGTTTTGTGATTATTTCAGGAGTGTGGGCAGCTGGGAAATAAACAAATGACCTCCCACTACATTCTACACATTTCCCATCATTTCAGTGGAATGCAGACACGTGGGTATCAATTTTTTTGGCATACAAAAGAGTTCCATAATAGCCCAAAATGAAGTGTAACAGTGGTTTATTTATCTGGGGATAAACTCTCTCTCTCTCTCTCTCTCTCTCTCTCTCTCTCTCTCTCTCTCTCTCACACACACACACACACACACACACACACACACACA
>NW_026068694.1:0-1743 GCF_014885135.2 Alexandromys fortis
ATTAAAAATTTTTTTATTAAAAATCTTCTCCCCGCTAGATTCTTAATTAGAATCTTAAGATCAATGAAAATATTTCTTTGTTTTTTATTTGTTTTATTTTTGAAACAGGGTTTCTCTGTGTAGACCCCCTGGCCTGGTCTTCCTATGTAGAGTTTCCCAAGTATTGGATTAAAGGGATGCACCACATGTGTGGCTCTTCTTTCTCTGCACAGATCTCACGTTTATCATAATGCCTGGCATTTAGCAAACATTAAATAAATATTCATTTATTACTGGTGTCTAAACTCACTTAGCCAGAAGATAGTCAAACTGAGTCAGTCTGGGTTTATTCCAGGTGCTCAGTAAACATTTGTTGAACGAATAATAAAGAGGCAAGACAACATGGACTCTGTCCTACCCTCTTAACTCTCTCCAGTGTCTCTGAGCTCCAGGAAAGTGGCAGGTGTACAGAGGAGAGTTGGAACCTGAGTCCTGTGCAGCATGCAGGCCTGGGGCCATGCCTACGGGCCCAGGAGGCAGACAGTGCAGATCCTGATGCTGCAGTCTAATGTCTGCAAAATGCCTTCTTCGGGAGAAAAGGGAACCCCTGAGGCAGACTTCAGGTCACCCTGTTTCTGTTGGCATGCTTGACTTTGGGACAAAACACAGGTAGGAACTGGGCAAGAGGTGGCCCACGTCAGAAATTAAAGAATTCTGCCACATCAGCTGAGACTGAAGTGGCTTCTGCCTGTCAACCCTGTGTTCCCACATCTCCTCAAACCTTCACCGACCTAGCCACAAACTATCAGAACTAAACACCTGAAAAAGAATTCTTAAGGGCTGTAGAAGAGAAACTCTGAGTGGAAATCTTTAGCATAAAAGACAATTCTTCCAGTGTCCTCGGGATCCTTGGTTAGTCACCTCGAGTCTCACTCACTGCTCCAGCTGTTCTGCTCCACGTCCTGCTCTGCTGCCTCTGAACCCCGCAGGCACGCCGCTACCTGGCACTTTTGATAGATGTTATCTTTGGAAACCTTTTTGCCCAGGCACACATGGCTTATATTCCCACCACCAGGTAGTTTCTACCCTTCGCTTTCTCAAGAAGTGCCGGACTGCTGCGTTTCAAATCCCAGCCTGGCTGGGCGGTGGTGGCGCACGCCTTTAATCCCAGCACTCGGGAGGCAGAGGCAGGCGGATCTCTCTGAGTTTGAGACCAGCCTGGTCTACAAGAGCTAGTTCCAGAACAGGAACCAAAAGCTACTGAGAAACCCTGTCTCGAAAAATCCAAAAATAAATAAATAAATAAACAAATAAATAAACAAACAAATAAATAAATTCCCAGCCTGTTCCCCCCCACCCACCCTTGGCATTCCTGTCTTCTTCACCACTTTATTTTAGCTATAGTATGCACCTTAAACATAGCTATATGCTTTACTTTTTGATTAATATCCCTTCTCTCCTACTAGAATGTGTGCTTCCTGAGGGCAAGAATTTGAAACCCAGGCTGGTCAACCCATGGTACTCACTCGATCTTTGTTGAGTAAATAAATGAGCGCATGTCTTTCACCTCAGAAGAGAGTAAAGCAGAGAACTGATTTGCAGGCACGTTTCCCAGCGGCACTGTGAGAAATAGGCCTTGGTGTTATTGCTCTTGTTCTGTGAGACATGGCTGTCATTATAAAAATTACAAGCATGCATCACTATGCCTGGCTTTTTTTTTTTTTTTTTTTTTTTTTTTTTTTTTTTTTTTTTTTTTTTTTTTTT
>NW_026068694.1:4867-6811 GCF_014885135.2 Alexandromys fortis
ATTTATTTTTTTATTTAGCTTTTCAAGACAGGGTTTCTCTGTGGCTTTGGAGCCTGTCCTGGAACTAGCTCTGTAGACCAGGCTGGTCTCGAACTCACAGAGATCCGCTTGCCTCTGCCTCCCGAGTGCTGGGATTAAAGGCGTGCGCCACCATCGCCTGGCTTTTCTTGTTGTTTTTGAGACAGTCTCAGAGTTCAGCAAGGCTGGCTTTAAACCCACTTTGTAGCTAGGGATGACCTTGAACTCTTGATTTTTCCTGCCTCTACCCTCCAAGTACTGGGATTAAAGGTACACATCACTGTCACTGTGCCAGCTGAGAAATTTGTGGGGTTTTTTTTTGTTTCTGTTTTGTTTTTTGGTGTGTGTGTGTATACACTATAATGTGCATGCAGAGGTGAGAGGTTAACTTATGTAGTTGGTTTCTCTTTCCACTGTGTGGGCTCCAGGGGATTGAACTCGTGTCTTCAGGCTTGACAGTAAGCACTGAGCCAGCCGCTGGCTGGGATGGTTTTAAGTAGCTTTCACAGGTTGTACTTGTGTAGACTCATCCAAAATACCGACAACTCGGGGCTGCCCAGAGGTTGTAATCTCTGTCCACAGTCAGCTCTGAAGATAATTAGCTAGCACCAAGAATAGGGTCTGAATATGGTACATGCTATGCAAAGGGTCGATTTTACTGGATCAAGTCCTAAGGGGACTTTCAGTGTGTAACTAGGGTAATGTAGGATGAAAGGTGGAGAATCAGGAAAAGATAAATGTGAGGAAGGTCACTGGGATATGGTGAGGATAGGAAGGAAGAAAAGGAACCCTAACAGTTCGGGGTAAAGTCGATTTTTGTGCTACTATCACGTCCACAGGAGCGGGGCAACAGATCTAGGGAATTGTTGTCCCTAGGAAACAGTGCTTTCAACATTTGAAAGTAAAGGCACTGGCATCTGATTGGGTTGGAGTTGCATCCTTCAGTCCTTTATCCTGGAGAACCAAGGCTGGCCCCATTCTTTCCTTAACCTTGCCCAGGTGTTTTAGGAGGCAACCCCAGGGAAAAGACAGGTCTCTGCTCTCTGGGGCTAGGCCGCGGGCTAGGGCCAAGTTGAAAATGCCCTTGACATGGCTAAAGGAGGTTGTGGAAGCCAAGTGGTGATATGAGATAGAGGAGAAAAAGAGGTGTGGAGGGGGTGCTGAAGAAAGCAAGGCACAGCAGGGGGCTGTGGTGGACAGGGCTGGGATGGCCTTGTGAAGGTGCTCTGGACAGGGAGCGTGTGACTAGGGGTCTGTGTGTGTGCAGCAGAAGTGCTCTGACGTGGGCTTTATAGTTGTAATTTGGCACACGGGGAAAGAGATAGGACCTGTTGGGGAAAAGGGGCAAACAGATCCTTGACCTGGTTACTGGCTGTGTGACCGGCACTGAACAGAGTGGGGCTTCTAGCCCTGAACCGAGAGGGATTGAGATGGCCAGAGACAGCTAAGGATGGGTGGGGCTGCTTGAGGGCCTTCCTGGGGATTGAACACAGCCTCCCCGAGAGGGAGAGGAGCACTTAGTCCAAAGATTCAGAGCTGGATAGCTTGCCTGAGGGCAGTGAGCACTCTCGTGCCAGGCAGCTATTGGTAGTCTGTTGTTTCACCATGAAGCGCTGATGGGTCTGGAACTCACTGACCTCAAATTTACAGAGATCCACCTGCCTCTGCCTCCTCAGTGCTGGGATTAAAGGCGTGTGCCACCATGCCTGGCTCTGTGGTTGGTATTACTTTTTTTTTTTTTAATTAATTAATTTATTTATTTTTTATATATACAATACTCTGCCTGTGTGTATGCCTACAGGCCAGAAGAGGGCACCAGACCCCATTACAGATGGTTGTGAGCCACCATGTGGTTGCTGGGAATTGAACTCAGGACCTTTGGAAGAGCAGGCAATGCTCTTAACCACTGAGCCATCTCTCCAGCCC
>NW_026068694.1:13107-17454 GCF_014885135.2 Alexandromys fortis
GACCAGGCTGGCCTCAAACTCCCAGAGATCTGCCTGCCTCTGCCTCCCGAGTGCTGGGATTAAAGGCATCTGCCACCACCACCTGGCCAGATTTATTTCTTTTTGAGACAGTCTTGCTATTTAACCCAAGCTGGCTCAAACTTAGAATCCTCCTGCGGCTTCAGCCTTCAGAGTCTTGGGCTCTAGACTCATAGGATGGGTGCAGCTATTTGGGTTCCTGGCTTCCCTCCTCCCAACTCTTCCAAGCTTTTAAAAGTCTTCAGTTTCAAGGGCAAAGTGCTTTTATCTGTGACAGAAGTTGTCACACACTGTTCCTCATGCCAGTCACCTAACGGGTCTGGGGGTCTGTGTGGGGTCCTCTGGTGGCCCAGATGACCAGAAGACAGAAAGCAACAGAAAAGTCAGCATGCTGGGGTCCACCCAAAATGGCATTGACCCCAGGGGAGGGTGAGCATCCCTTTTTAAGCCTGCTTAGGAGAATTGCAATTGTGGTTAAGAGTACTCTGAAGTGATTGGGTATAGACCCTTACTGGTACAGGAATTGTTTTATGATTGGCTCATGACATCTGGTCGGCAACTGTGGTTGCCGTGTCAGGGGTCTGTTTGACTGAAAATAGCAAGAACAGCTCCTGCTTGTGACTGGGTAGGACCCTGATTGTCTATCAGACTGGACGTATCTCCTAAGGGTCTGGTTGAAGCCAGACGTGAGTCAACATAGCATGGTAGTAGGTCTTAGCAAACTGGCCCTGGTCTCTTCATTCACCCCTTGAGTTGAAACATAAGTCAAATCTTTAAACGTAATGGGCTGTATATCATTTGTAGGCAGGGGCGTGTATTGGCTGTGAAGGACCATTGGCTTAATTGCTCCACACATTCTTTTATAATACAGAGAAGTGTATTAACTATACGAGGCCCAGAAATTGGAGCGAACAGTAGGATTAATAGGGATCCTGCCAATGTGGTTATTAAGGTGGTGGCCATGGGGACTGCAAGAACTAGGTTTCATACCAGTTAGAACTGTTCCTCCATTGTTTTTTTCTATCCTGTAACCTTTTGTGCACCAGGGACAGAGGAGGAGATTCTTTTATCACCCCTGAGTGATTAGCATAAAAGCAACATTGTTCTAGGGCCAGGCATAGTCCTCCCTGTTGTAAGAGGAGGAGGTCTACTCTCCAGCGGTTTCTGCTAAAGAACTGAGGGATGATCTAAATGAGAAATAGATTTTTCCAGCTCAGCCAGCTCTCGATCAGTCAGGGCACCTAAAGTTCTGTGATTTTCATGCTGTAACACAAGGACAGTAGTAACTATTCTGGCCACCCCAGCTGTCCTTAGAGCCACCAAAGTGGGAGTCGGGTGTTGTGGAGCGCCGCTGTTGAGTAGGGAAAGGTGACTAGGTGGGTTGTCATGCGCTCAGCCAAGTAATAAAGAACTCGGGGAAATTTGAACAAGGATAAAAAACCCTTGTTTTGTTGTGGTATCTGGGTGTGAGAACATGGGGTAAGTTCTGTGGAGCATGCCTACCAGGTGCCTTCAGGTGGTAACAGGTGGTAGGCATGCTGATAATAAAGCAGTGGAGTTGCAGAGGGCCAGATAAGCCACCAGGATGGACATGTTAGATGGCAGGATACAAAGGCCAGTCCTGCAGACCGATCCTACTATAAGCTTGGGGTGGGTTCCCCATGGGCAGGTCGTGTGGGAAGAAGTTCCATGTCTGAAGAGATGACTGCTATGTCCTTGTAGTAAGGAGGAGACAGGTGTAGACAAAACCAACAGGTCTGGGTCCAGTTTGACTGAAAATTATTTAGGTAATTGCATGTAGCCGATAGGAGAGCAACAGCTTGATTAATTGGTCCTTGGGGCTGAGAGAAAGCCTTAGTATGACATTATTAAGGGGGCTGACTGTTGATGTGGGAGTCCCCTCTGTGGTGTTGCTTGTATTGATTATTATCCCAAGCAGCACAATAGAATTGTCCTGGTCCCCTGCAGGTGCAGGTGGCTGGTCCAGAACAAACATAGAATTTGATAGCTTTAGGCAGGCCTTTAAGTATCGTCTATGACACCCATAACCTGCAGAGCAGTCATAAGACAGGGTCTTTCCGTGGAGACCAGTGTTTCCATGTAGACCAGGCCATCTGGGCAAGATCACAGAGATCTACTGAGAACATGGGGGAAATAAGTACCCAGGATGCATGGGATGTAAGGTTGGAGATGATATGTCCATCCCCAGTATCAGAAAGAACCCAGCTAGCTAATGTTCTGTGGTTGGGGGATTGGGGGCTAATTTTGCCAATGGAAAAGAGAGCCAGAAGCAAACCAGAGTAAGGGCAGGGTCCTTAGTTTTAAGGGGTCCGTTGGGTGTAGGAGACTTTCTATTTGCTGGCAGAGTCGTCTGCTCAACAGACTTAAAATGAGAGTGATGAATCCATATCTTGATCCCTTTGACTTTTTCAAGATGTTATTTTTTTCTGCTGTATAGTACCTCATTGTGTAAATTTACCACATTTTCCTTATCCATTCTTTGGTCGAGGGGCATTTAGGTTGTTTCCAGGTTCTGGCTATGACAAACAAAGCTGCTATGAACATAGTTGAGCACATGTCCTTGTGGCACAACTGAGCATCCTTTGGATATATTCCCAAAAGTAGGTATTACTGGGCCTTGAGGAAGGTTGTTTCCTAATTTTCTGAGAAATTGCCACACTGACATCCAAAGGGGTTGGACCAGCTTGCATTCCCACTAGCAATGCAGGGGTGTTCCCTTTTCCCCACAACCTCTCCAGCATAAGTTGTCATCAGTGTTTTTGATCTTGGCCATTCTTACAGGTGTAAGATGGAATCTCAGGGTTGTTTTGATTTGCATTTCTCTGATGACTAAGGATGTTGAAATTTCCTTAAGTATCTTTCAGCCATTTTAGATTCCTCTGTTGAGAGTTCTCTGTTTGGGTCTGTACTTCATTTTTTTTATTGGATTATGTGATCTTTTGGTGTCCAATTTCTTGAGTTCTTTGTATATTTTGGAGATCAGACCTCTGATGTGGAGTTAGTGAAGATCTTTTCCCATTTTGTAGGCTGTCGTTTTATCTTGTTGACCGTGTCCTTTGCTTTACAGAAGCTTTTCAGTTTCAGGAGGTACCATTTATTAATTGTTTCTCTCAGTGTCTGTGCTGCTGGGGTTCTATTAAGGAAGTGGTCTCCTGTGTCAATGTGTTCAAGTGTACTTCCCACTTTCTCTTCTATAAGGTTCAGTGTGGCTGGCTTTATGTTGAGGTCTTTGATCCATTTGGACTTGAGTTTTGTGCATGGTGATAGATATGAGTCTATTTTCATTTTTCTACATGTTGATATGCAGTTATGCCAGCACCACTTGTTAAATATGCTTTCTTTTTTTCCATTTGATATTTTTTGCTTCTTTATCAAAGATTTGAAGATGTGTGGATTGATATCCAGGTCTTCTATTCGGTTCCATTGATCCTCCTGTCTGTTCTTATGCCAGCACCAGGCTGTTTTCAGTACCGTAGCTCTGTAGTAGAGTTTGAAGTCAGGGATTGTGATGCCTCCAGAAGTTATTTTATTACCCAGGATTGTTTTGGCTATCCTTGGTTTTTTGCTTTTCAAAATGAACTTGAGTACCGTTCTTTCAAGGTCTATGAAGAATTTTTCTGGGATTTTGATGGGCATTGCATTGAATCTGTAGATTACTTTTGGTAAGATTGCCGTTTTTACTATATTAATTTTGCCTACCCAAGAGCATGGGAGGTCTTTCCACTTTCTGGTGTCTTCTTCAATTTCTTTCTTCAAAGATTTAAAGTTCTTTTCATACAAGTCTTCCACTTGTTTGGTTAGAGTTACTCCGAGATATTTTATGCTATTTGTGGCTATTGTGAAGGGTGTTGATTCTCTGATTTCTTCCTCAGCCCTTTTATCATCTGTGTACAGCAGGGCTACTGATTTTTTTGAGTTAATGTTTTTGGAATCACTTATGTAAACTATCATATCATCAGCAAACAGTGAGCGTTTGACTTCTTCTTTTACAATTTGTATTTCCTTGATCTACCTTTGGTGTCTTATTGCTGTAGCTAGGACCTCAAGAACTATATTGAATAGATATGGAGAGAGTGGACAACCTTGTCTTTTTCCTGATTTCAGTGGAATCATTGGGAGTTTCTCTCCATTTAGTTTGATGTTGGCTGTTGGCTTACTGTATATTGCCTTCATTATGTTTAGGTATGTTCCTTGTATCGCTGCTCTCTTCAAGACCTTTATCATGAAGGGATGTTGTATTTTGTCAAAAGCTTTTTCGGCATCTAATGAGATGATCATGTGGTTTTTATTTTTCAGCTTGTTTATATG
>NW_026068695.1:0-2742 GCF_014885135.2 Alexandromys fortis
CAGCAACAGGCTGTTCATCGTGGACGTCACTCTCTCCATTCTTCAAAAATGACTTGACGGCTCACCCAGGTAGTCATATGGGTTTTTCTGCTTCTTCTGGGAAAATACAAGCAAAATCTTGACTTGTTGTTAGTAGTGGGGCAGACCCCCAACTGATCATCAGAGGATAAGTTGCAATGGTGTAGCTCAAGGGAGCATGGCTCTTCAGTGTATTTAAATTTATTATTTTACATATTTTACATAATAACCACTGCTCTCCATACCTCCTCCAACCCTACTACACCATCCATTCCAATGGGAAGCTAAGGCCTCCCATAGAGATTTAACAAAACCTGGAACATCAAGTTGAGGCAAAACCAAGCCCCTCCTTCCTGCAGTGATGCTGAGCAAGGTGTCCCACCATAGAGAATGTTCTCAAAAAAACCCACTTATGTACCAGGGATAGATCATGGTCCAATTGCCAGGGGCCCCACAAAAGTCTAAGCCACCCAGCTGTCACCCACATGCAGAGGTTCTAGTTTGATCCCAAGTAGACTCCCCAGCTGTCAGTCCAGATTCTGTGAACCCCCAGTAGCTAGAGTCAGATCCTGTCATGATCTGGATCCCTCACCTTTCCAAATATAATCCCTCTTCTCTTGACTAGACTCCCAGAGTTTGACTGTGAATCTCTACATCTGCTTCAATCAATTACTGAATGGAGGTTCTATGATGACAATTAGGGTAGTCACCAATCTGATTACAGGGAAAGGCCAGTTCAGGTACCCTCTCCTCTATTGCTTAGTGTCTTAGCTGGGGTCATCCTTGTGTATTTCCTTGGGTCATCCCTAGTGTAGTAGGTGAGTGCTTGTTCCTTTTCTGGCTTCCAAGGTTCCTGAAATAACCACACAAAAACTGTATTAATTATATCACTGCTTGGCCCGTTAACTCTAGCTTTTTATTGGCTAACTCTTACATCTTAATTTAACCTATCTCTATTCATCTGTGTATTGCCATGTGGCTGTGGCTTACCGGCAAGTTTTCGAATCTGTCTCCATGGGGGCAACATGGCATCTCTTGACTCTGCATTCTTTCTCCCAGCATTCAGTTTAGTTTTCCCCACTTACCTCTATTCGGCCCTGCATAGGACCAGGACAGTTTTTTTTTATTAACCAAAGGTATTCACAGCATACAGAGGGAAATCACCCATCCCTTATCATTTTCTGTTTAATCAAAAAGCAGGTTTTAACTTTAACATAGTAAAATTACATAAAACAAAACAGGTATCAAGTAAGAATTACAGTTACATCATTTATATCCATTTTATCTTTTATCATAACTAAGAAAGTCTATATAGCATCTGTTTTTCAATTCCATCAAATTGGCACCAATGTGGGGACACCCTAGTTTGTCTGACATTTTTAAAGAATATATAGCTCTTCAAAAATTCTTTCTATGCTAAAAAGTTTTACATCCGCAAGGAGAATTTATGTAACAGCCTGTGTGGAGCACAGTGACTGTTTGACTGTTGTCAGATGGAGCTGAGAGGGAAATGATTTTGGGACAACAGGGTATTACACACCAGATTTCACTAGTTTATATGGAATACTAGAAAAAGAAAGTCATTAGAAATGTAGTGGTTCTCAACCTTCCTAATGCTGAGCCCCTTTCATACAGTTCCTCATGTTGTGGTCATCCCCAACCATGAAGTTACTTTTGTTGCTACTTTATAATCATAATTTTGCTACTGTTATGAATCTTACTGTAAATATTTGATATTCAGGATATCTGATAAGCAACCCCTGTGAAAGGGTCATTTGACTCTCAAAGGGGTTGTGACCCACAGTTTGAGAACCATTGATTTAGAGATAGGAGTGTGTCATCATTTGAATGGGTTGGTTCAGTAGTGTAAAGGTCTTGCTGCCAAGTCAAGTGATCTGAATTCTATCCTTGAGACCCACATGGTGCAAATAAAAACTGACTTCAGGGAGTTTTATCTGACTTCCACACCATGGCATGAGTGCAAAGACACAGACACATGCACACCACACAAGATACATACACTAACACACACAAACTCATGCAGACAGACACAGACACACTACACTCATACACACACACACACATACCCACACAAAAACGAATAAATGCAATTAAAACAACATTGTCATCCTGTGATGTCTGACTTCCACACCATGGCACGAGTGCAAAGACACACACACACACACACGGACACCACACAAGATACACACACTAGCACACACAAACTCATGCAGACAGACACAGACACACTACACTCACACACACACATGTACACACAAAAATGAATAAATGCAATTAAAATAAAACAACATGGTCATCCTGTGATGTCTTGTGTTGGGGCTCATGATCTGACCCAGTGGCTCCAGAGAACAGGAAGCATTAGAGAGGTTTGAAATCGCCTCCTCCCAGCTTCCCATTTCCCTCCCCATCCTCCCATTCTTCTTCCTGTCCCCCCACTCCTCAGGGTTCCCTGTGGAAAATCCAAGGTCCTCCCCCCTCCACCCAGGTCTAGGAAGGTGAACATCCAAACTGGCTAGGCTCCCACAAAGCCAGAACATGAAGTAGGATCAAAACCCCGTGCCATTGTCCTTGGCTTCTCATCAGCCCTCATTGTCCACCATGTTCAGAGTGTCCGGTTTTATTCCATGCTTTTTCATTTACAGTCCAGCTGGCCTTGGTGAGCTCCCACTAGATCAGCCCCACTGTCTCAGTGGGTGGGTGCAC
>NW_026068695.1:6925-8152 GCF_014885135.2 Alexandromys fortis
TTTCCAAAGTGGTTGCACAAGTTTGCATTCCCACCAGCAATGGATGAGTGTACCCCTTTCTCCACAACCTCTCCAGCAAAGGCTATCATTGGTGTTTTTTATTTTAGCCATTCTGACAGGTGTAAGATGGTATCTTAAAGTTGTCTTGATTTGCATTTCCCTGATCGCTAAGGAAGTTGAGCATGACCTTAAGTGTCTTTTGGCCGTTTGAACTTCTGTTGAGAATTCTCTGTTCAGCCCATGCCCTATTTTATAATTGGGTTGATTAGCCTTTTATGGTCTAGTGTCTTGAGTTCTCTATATATTTTGGAGATCAGACCTTTGTCAGTTGTGAGGGTGGTGAAAATCTTCTCCCAGTCAGTCAGTTGCCTTTTTCTCTTGGCGACAGTGTCCTTTGCTTTACAGAAGCTTCTCAGTTTTAGGAGGTCCCATTTATGCAATGTTGTCCTTAATGTCTGTGGTGCTGTGGATATGCATAGGAAGTTGTCTCCTGTGCTCATATGTTGTAGAGTATTTCCCAATTTCTCTTTTATCAGGTTCACTGTGTTCAGCCTGATATTGAGGTCTTTAATCCATTTGGACTTGTTTTTTGTGCATGGTGATAGATATGGATCTATTTTCATTCTTTTACAGGTTGACAACCAGTTCCGTTAGCACCATTTGTTGAAGATGCTTTCTTTCTTCCATTGAGTACTTTTAGCTTTATCAAACATCAGGTTTCATAGGTTTGTGGGATAAATTCTGGGTCTTCTACTCTATTCCATTGGTCAACTTTTCTGTTTTCATTCCAATACCAAACTGTTTTCAATACTGAGGCTCTGTAATAGAGTTTGAAGTCAGGGATGGTAATGCCTCCAGAAGTTCCTTTAGTGTATAAGATTGTTTTGGCTATCCTGGGTTTTTTCTTTTTCCGTATAAAGTTGATCAATGTCCTCTCAAGATCTGTGAAGAATTTCGATGGGATTTTAATGGGGATTGCATTGAATCTATAAATTGCCCTTGGTAGAATTGCCATTTTTACTATGTTGATCCTCCCAATCCAAGAGCAAGGGAGATCCTTCCATTTCCTGGTATCTTCCTCAATTTCTTTCTTCAAGGAACCTAAAGTTTTTGTCAAATAGATCTTTCACATCCTTGGTTAGATTTACCCCAAGATAATTTATGCTATTTGTGGCTATCATGAAAGGTGATGCTTCTCTGATTTCCCTCTCTGCTTCCTTATCCTTT
>NW_026068695.1:9430-10625 GCF_014885135.2 Alexandromys fortis
CTGTCCTGGAACTAGCTCTTGTAGACCAGGCTGGTCTCGAACTCACAGAGATCCGCCTGCCTCTGCCTCCCGAGTGCTGGGATTAAAGGCGTGCGCCACCACCGCCCGGCGGTTGGGTAGCTTGTAAACAAAGCGCCTACCTTGCTTGCTGCAGGCAGGCTATTGAAACAAAGTAGCTCCCGCCCGCCTGGTTGCCCTCAGGATTCAGCCCCAGAGCCCAGACAGGCTAAGCTGGGTGATGTTATGTGCCCGAATAGGGAAGGGAGGCAGAAGGGGTGAGGTTTCTGGATGCAAGCTGGGTGGGATAGGAAGAGAGAGGCAGTATGCAGGGAGTATAGGCCCTGCAGGAAGCCCAGGAAGTATAGAGGGGGATGCGGAACTTCTGAGTTCCCTGTGTTGGGCTGCTGCCGCGGGTCAGATGGCTCTCTTCTATTGGGGAAGGTATAGTGTTTTTATTTTTCATCCTCAGAGATAAATCTGAGGGACATCCTCCAAAAGATAAAGAGGCAGGATGGTGAATTGAAAGGCCTCAAAAAGTAACTGAAACTCTTAAAGCAACAAGGCACGGAAGTTACAAGGAAGACAGTCGAAGATTTTTTACAGGAGGGGGTTTAAATGTTCCGGACTGGGAACAAGCCATGTCAGATTAAAATTAGTATGTATGTCTTCATTTCAAGAGATGCTCTGAGGAATGCCCTCTGGAAGACTGACCAGTAGGGAAGAAATAAAAAGGAGGCAGGAGGGTGAATTCAGGGCCTCAAAAGATAGAATGTGTAGAGATATATGTTTTGTGTTAATTGTATTGTATTTTGTGTTCTGGACTGGCAATTCTACCAAAGGCAATTCTACCAAAGGCAATTCTACCAAAGGCAATTTATAGATTCAATGCAATCCCCATCAAGGTCCCATCAAAATTCTTCACAGATCTTGAGAGGACAATAATCAATTTTATATGGAAAAATAAAAAACCCAGGATAGCCAAAACAATCCTATACAATAAAGGATCTTCTGGAGGCATTACCATCCCTGACTTCAAACTCTATTACAGAACTACAGTAATGAAAACAGTGTGGTATAGGCATAAAAACAGAGAAGTCGACCAATGGAATCGCATAGAAGACCCGAAATTTAATCCTCATTTTCGAAAAAGGAGCTAAAAGTATACAATGGAAGGAAGAAAGCATCTTCAACAAAT
>NW_026068695.1:12790-15194 GCF_014885135.2 Alexandromys fortis
AAAACAATCAACAAGACTGACAAACTTGTAGCCATAGTATTGAAATGGTGGAGAGAAAAGAACAATATTAATAAAATTAGAGATGAGGTGCTAAGGCTGGAGAGATTGTGCAAAGGTTAAGAGCACTGCTGCTATTGCAGAGGACCCTGGCTTGTTTGATTCCCAGAACCTACTTGGTGGTTCACAACCATCTGTAACTCCAGTTCCAGAGGTTCCAATGAACTCTTCTGGCCTCTGTGAGCATTGCATGCATGTGCGGCAAAGACTTACATGCTAAAAGAACTTAAACATTAAATAAAATAAGATAATAATTTTAAAGAAATACAAAGGTACCGGGCAGTTGTGGTGCACACATTTAATCCTAGGACTCAGGAGCAAGAGGCAGGTGGATCTTTGTGAGTTTGAGGCCAGCCTGATCTACAGAACAAGTTCCAGAATGCCTAGGGATGTTACACAGAGATGTCTTGTCTCTAAAAATAAAGTAGAATAATATAAAATAAAAAAAAGAAGGAAGAAAGGAAGACAAAAGAACCAGTATAATTACCTATACCTTCTCAGAGAATAGTGCAATAAAACTAGAAATCAGTAGCAAGAGAAATTACACCAAGATGTGGAGGTAAAACAATACAGTTTTGAAGGAATAGTGGGCCTTTGGAGACACCAACAGGGAAGTGTAGACTTTTCTGGCATCAGATGAAAATGGCTGTGATAATTTCCACAGCTGCGTGAAAACTTTTAATGATTTCCTAGATTGTAAAGTTTCTCTTATGATGTAGTTCAACTTGGGAAAGTCACCCACATCTTCAGACAGAGCCTGCATTCTTATTTAGTTGGTTTAGTCAATTATCATGGGATCCACATTGTATTGGGAGAGTGAAATTTTCCTTGGAGGGCATCAGAATGATGCACAGTTAACAAGGGCACTGGCGCCATCGGTGACAAGCTGGTCTGTGTCCACTGGGAAGAAGAGTCCTCTTATCTTGCCCTTATTTAGTCATGGCTCCTGCTAGGCAGCCTTTCCAAGACGCTTCTTGCCTATGATGCTTCATGCCTGTGGGATTCAAACTGCCCTGAATAAGACTTCCAAAGTGCTCAGCACTCAGAGTGAGAGGGAGGTATGGCAACCTTTCCACTGTTAATCTCTTCTCTCCTGTCTACCATCCCTACACTTTGTGTGTTTCAGTTTGGTTTTAGATTTATATTTCCCCTACTTCTCTGTCAGTTTAGTCTATCTCATTTATATATTTCTGTACAATACTTCTCTTGATCTTCATAAACTTTAAATATTTTTTCTTTTTAATTTTTATTCATGTTTATTATTGTGGGGTGATTTGCCTGCATGTATGTATGTGCCCCACATGAGTGCAATACACCAGGAAAACAGTCAGAGATGTCAGATGCCCTAGAACTGGTATTATAGACAATTGAGGGCATCTATGTGGTGTTGGTAATCAAAGCCAAGCTCTCAGTTAGACCAGCCAGTACTCTTAACCACTGAGACATCTGAAGCCCCCATTTACCTTCTTCATTAATACTTTTCCATCTGATCTAGTTAATGATTTAATCTCATTAGAACATTGCCCATCTATGACATTTTAGAATCTAAAATATTTGGAGAGATATTACATTTTATAGGAATTTTCACATTCCTCTAAACTTCTTATCAGCCTAGGTTGTCATGACATAATCTTTGAAGGTGCATTTGCTGTTTTCCAGACGCTGTATGCAGCATTCTGTCCTAGTCTCTGTCTTTCCTCCCGGACAACAGTGCAGTCTCACAGAGCAGTGTTGCAGTATTCCCTTCAAGGTGGTGGCCTTGGCTTTATTTTTCCTGTGTATTTTTGTTGCTTGCTATTGTTTTGCTTTTATTTATTCAGCTCCTTTATTTTAGATTTCATCTGAAATCATTTTCAATATAATTGCATTGTTCATTTCACACACACACATTTCTACAAGAGACACTCTACAATTCATTTACATAAAGGACTTTTTTTCATTCTGTCATTGCCAAGATATTCATTTGTTTTCAACATGATGGGAATTCGGAGTTTTTCACTTTCTTTTTTGTGTGGTATATGCATGTATGTGACTTCATCTGTGTACATGACAGACACTGACATCATGTGCCTTCCTCTACCTCCTCCTAATTTTTTGAGACAGGATCCCTCATTCAGCCTGGAGCACATCAGTTGGCTCAATCACTTGCTCGAAAGGCTATGGGGATCCACCTGTCACCAGCCTGTCTAACCCACCACACTCAGCCTTTGCATTGGTGCTTGGTGTTTTAGCTCACTTTCCAGTGCTAACATTTTGATCTCAGAGTCATCTCTCCAGCCCTGCTAAGTTTCTCTATAACACAGCAATATAGACATAAAGATTTGTCTAACAGCAAACTAGACCATTG
>NW_026068696.1:0-2500 GCF_014885135.2 Alexandromys fortis
CAGTGGAAATTATAAAAGCAAATTTAGTAATGAGTGCCCATAAGAATTGTCAGTGTTTGCTTCATCTTATCTTCTCAGAGAGCTATCAGGAAACCCTAGTGTTCAAGAGGGGCCATCAGATCACCTTTCTTTAGTCAGACCGTCCTTTTCTTTTATGTGAAAGAATCATAAATTGATGTAAAATGCTTGAGGTGAGAGTGGTGGGGAATAGCACTACTCAAAGCTGGGATGATAAAGCAAAGACACTCTACAAGTGTCTATGGTAACAATACACCCAATATGCAAAACATAAGACTCGGCTTGGCCGTTCTGAGTTACAACTCATTTCTCCCTTTGAAGTTGTGCTTTCACGCAGTGCTAGAAGAACAAGATCTTTGATTGATATGAAGCAGTGGGTTACAGCAACTGTGTAACCCACTGAATCCGCACTTCCCTTCCAGTTTCTTGTACTTTGCTGAAACGTTGGTTTCCCGAGTCTCGTTTTCATTAAGGTTGTGCAAATACATACACAATTGTCTACATTAATCGTAGCCGCTGTTTCACGCTAAAACTAACCCTAACCCAAACCTAACCCCTAACCCTAACTCTAACCCTAACACAAATTCTAACCCTAACGCTAACCCTAAAACTAATTATAACCCAAACCTAACCCTAAGCGTAAGCCTAACCCTAAACCTAACACTAACCCAACCCTAATAAATAATCCTAAACCTAACCCTAACCCAAACCCTAAGCATAACCCTAACCCTAACCCTAAAACTAGCAATGACCCTAACACCAAATCAACCATAACCCTAACCCTAAACCTAACCCTGACCCTAACACTAATCCTAACACTAACACTAATCCTAAACCTACCCAAAACCCTAACCCTAACCCTAACGCAAACCCCTAACACTAAACCTAACCCTAACCCTAACCATCACACTCACCCTCATTCTCACCCTCACCCTCACCCTTACAATCACCCTCACCATAACCCTAACTCTAACCCTAACCCTAACCCTAACCCTAACCCTAACACTAACCCCTAACCCTAACCATAACCCTAAACCCTAAAAATAACCCTATCCCAAACCCTAACGCTAAAACTCACCCTGATCCTCACCCTCACAATCACCCTCACCTTAACGCTAACCCTAACCCTAACCATAAACTATAACCCTAACCCTAACACCCTAAACCATAAATCTTACCCTAACCCTATACCTAACACTAACACTAAACCTCAACCTCACCCTAACCCTCACCCTCATCCTCACCCTAACCCTAACCCTAACCATAAACCTAACCCTAACCCGAAACCTAAGCCTAACTTTAACCCTAACCCTAACCCTCACACTCACCCTCATTCTCACCCTCACCCTCACCGTAAACCTAACTCTAACCCTAACCCTAAGCCTAACACTAACCATAACCCTAACCCTAACATTAACCCTAAAACCTAACCCTAACCCTAACCCTAAACCCAAAACTAACACTAACCCTATCCCTAACACTAACACTAAAACTCACCCTCACCCTCACCCTCAACCTCACCATCACCCTAACCCTAACCCTAAAGCTAACCCTAATTATAACCCTAACCCTAACCCTAAACCCTAACAATAACCCTAAACCTCACACTCACCCACATTCTCACCCTCACCCTCACCCACACCCTCACCGTAACCCTAACCATAACACTAACTCTAACCCTAACCCTAACCCTAATTCTAAACCTAACCCTAACCCTAAGCCTAACCCTAACCCTAACTCTAAACCTAACACTAACCCAACCCAAATACCTAACCCTAAACCTAACCATAACCCAAACCCTAAGCCTAGCACTAACTCTAACCCTAAAACTAGCAATGACCCTAACACTAAATAAACCATAACCGGTACTAATACCCCTAACACTAAACTTCATGCTAACCCTAAACTTAAACCTAAACCTAACCCTGACCCGAACAATAATCCTAACCCTAACCCTAATCCTAAACATAACCTGAAATCCTAACCCTAACCCTAACACTAACGCAAGCCCCTAACACTATCCCTAACCCTAACCCTCACACTCACCCTCATTCTCACCCTCACCCTCACCGTAACCTTAACTCTAACCCTAACCCTAATCCTAACCCTAATACTAACCGTAACCCTAACCCTAAACCCTAACCCTGAACGCTAAAACTAACCCTAACCCTATCCCTAAAATACGAAAACTTACACTCACCCTCACCTTAACCGTAACCCTAACTCTAACCCTAACCCTAATCCTAACCCTAATTCTAACCAAAACCCTAACCCTAACCCTAACCTAAACCCTAACCCTAACCCTAAACCTAAACCCTAAAACTAACCCTAACCCTAACAGTAGCACTAAAACTTACCATCATACTCACCCTCACCCTAAACGTAACACTAACTCTAACCCTAACCCTAACCCTAACACTAATCCTAACACTAATTCTAACCCTAACCCTAACCCTAACCCTAAACATAAACTATAACCCTA
>NW_026068696.1:21166-22004 GCF_014885135.2 Alexandromys fortis
CTAACCCTAACACTAAACCTAACCTTAACCCTAACCTTAACACTAACAGTAATTCTAACCCTAACCCTAACACTAACCCTAACCCTAAACCCTAACCCTAACCCTAACCCAAAACCCTAACTCTAACCCTAACCCTCACACTCACCCTCATTCTCACCCTCTCCCTCACCCTTACGCAATCCCTCACGGCAACCCTAAAACTAACCCTAACCCTACCCTAACTCTAAATATAACCCTAACCCTAACCCTAACCCTAATTCTACCCTAACCCTAACCCTAACCCTAAACCCTAACTCTAACCCTAACTCTAACCCTAACCCTCACACTCACACACATTCTCACCCTCACCCTCACCCTCCACTCAACGTAACCCTAACTCTAACCCTAAACCTAACACTAACACTAACCCTAACCCTAAGCCTAACACTAACCCTAACCCTAACCCTAACCCTAAAACCTAACCCTAACCCTAACCATATCCCTAACACTAACACTAAAACTCACCCTCACCTTCACCCTAACCCTAACCCTAACCCTAAAATTAACCATAACCCTAACCCAAAACCCTAACGCCAACCATAAACCCTAAAACTAACCCTAACACTATCCCTAACCCTAACACTAAAACTCACCTTCATCCTCACCTTCACCCTCACCCTCACCCTCACCCTAACCTTAACCCTAACCCTAACTCTAAACCTAATTCTAACCCTAACCCTAACCCTAAACCTAACCCTAACCCTAACACTAAACACTAACCCTAACCCTAAAGCCTAACCCTAACCCTAAATCCTAAAGCTAACCCTAAGCCTATCCCTAACCCTAACACTAAAACTCA
>NW_026068697.1:0-892 GCF_014885135.2 Alexandromys fortis
TATGTGCCAGGGAACCTTTGTACAGACTAAACTGAACAGTTACGTTTGGTTAAACATGGCTTGGGAAATGACAATGCCTTGTCTGTTTTGATTATTATCTGTGGTCGTCTTCAACATTATGTTTTAAACTACCATTGTGGACCACCAGCGTCCTCTCTGCAGTATGCCTTCTTAGACTTATATACTTTCTAGACCCGTACTGTGTTGGCCCCTTCCCTGACTTCCTGTGGGCCTGTCCTTCCAGCAACACTGTCAATATTTCTTTTAGTACAACAACTGCCTTCTCAGATTCCACAGTCCTCTTATTCTCTTCCACTCTCCGTGTTTAATCCAGGGAAGTCCAAGTAACTGCACAGCATGGCAGTTGCGTTTGTCCATAGTCAATATTCATTTGGTGAGTATGAAGAGAGGCCAGTGTAGAACATGTTAGACTTGAACTGACCTTTATCCCACCCTGTTCTCTCTATGTTGTGATTATAGTGTGTGCCACCATCCGTGGTGTGACCAATACGGTTAGAGTAGCCCTGAATTTTAAACTAAGAATGGAAAGAGTAGTGGGGGGAGACGGTCTCATCAGTGGTGTGGAGTGCTAGATCTCTGCGCACCTTGTTCATGTTCCTGTGTCTCTGTAGTTTAATACCATCCAAAAAGGCCTGATTTTATTCCCTGTTCACTTTCCTCTGAAAACCCAACAGTACAGAACCCAAGCATAGTGACAGTGTTCACTCCTTGAGGTTGATGGAAATCACTTGAGAATAAACTTTCTGTCTAAAATCACCTACTTACTAAGAACCAAAGCTAAATGTGACATTCAAATCTAGATATCTATATCAACATCAATACTATCCACATTCAGCAAAGATTTACTAGTCTAGTAAAAGTCAATGGAGAA
>NW_026068697.1:3388-5759 GCF_014885135.2 Alexandromys fortis
CTTCTCTTTTTCTTACTTTTATTTTTAAAAATTTTAACTTTTAGTCTGCATATTATTTTCAACACACTGTAAATCATTTAAAAATTTTCTTTGTCTTTTAATCTCTCTTTACTATATATCTCTCTTTTTCTGACCACACGAGCCTTTAAATTACTGAGCAATATGAGTAGGATTAAAGCCATGGCTTTGCCAGCTAGATCCAGTCCATTCTTTAGCTTCCCAGCCTCATGGCGGAGATACAGGGTGTAGCCATGTTTACTGCCACAGCTCTATGGCATTTCAAGGTCCCTGCCAGCAAAGGAGCTACAACAGGCAACACTCAAGTCCTCTCTCTGTAGCCGGCCCTCCTGCCTCAAACAGTCAGAGTTTGCCCTGGCAGGATGGCCCAGAAAGCCAGCATTTTAAAACAGCACAACTTTTTTCCTGCTACGGCTGAAAACCGAAAAGCATGCGTTCAGCTTTTTACTAACACCGTTTAAGTGTTTCGTGGCAGGACCTCTTAATGAGCTGCAGGGTTTTGCAGCTGAAGCTGAGTCAGGAAGCCTCTCTTAGATGAGAGCGCTTGCTTGCCTCTAGCAAGTGGAGCAGACCCAAGAAATTTCTGCTACCAAGAAAACATGCTTCACTCCAATCTTTCCCAAGCTTTCTCAGGCTTTTTGTGGATTCAGTTAGCCACACGTCTGGGCACCATCTGTTGAAATAGGAGCGGCGGGGCTGCGTCCCCAACACAAACTCTTGTTAATGTTGTGCTTCTCAGACTCAGCTACCTCTGGATGTTTTTTACATCATTCTCGTCTTTAGTTTTCCTGAGATAGGCTTTTATCTGTAGCCCCTCTTGTTCTGCATCTCACTGTGTATCTCACTCTTGCTTCTGAATATGGACATTCTTTTTTTCTTACCTCCCTTATTAACTATCAAGGTTGTCATTCAGTGAGTCTTGCTGCTTTCTCTCTTCATCCACATTTATAATTCATGCGACAGTTACTGAAGTGTCTACCTCCTTGCAACAGCATCTGTGAAATCCTGGACTTTCAACATTCTCTGTCATGCTTGGGTCTTCCAACAGGATAAATAGATAATGGAACATCTGGAGAAAGAAGGCACTTGGTGGTACTTGATGCTGGCTTTATTGAGGAAAAAATAAACAGTAGGTATTTTGCTTTATGTGTTTAAAATGGAACACCCCATTTCCCATGCCAGTGTACATTCCCAGAAAGGAAAGCATTTGATAATTTGTTGAAATATGGGGAAATCTCAAGTCTTTTCCAGTTTGGGTTCTATTGTATAGTCCTTTTCTGTCATCATGTGATATATTCATAGATTGTAATATAGAATTGTCTACTGTGCATGTATATACATCTCTTATTCTAACTGCCTCCCAAAGGAGTTACTAACATGACAATGCCTATTAGTTCTTATTGAAAATGAGTCTGTGTGAATGGAATGGGCTGGCAGGGATCTGGGACATTCAGCTACCTGGGTTGATACACAAAATTTGAGAACCCAGCTTTGCCTGGGATTGTTAGATTCCTTCTGTGGAACTCAGTAGGCTGGGCTAGAACATGAGCCAAGAGACCCCATTTCTTCCACAAAAGAAAGTATGGCTGCAATTGCTTTTCTGTTATTTTGAAAGTTAGGAAGAGTTCTAAAAGCATTAAAACTATAAGAAATACTCTCATTACTTCTAACTATATTGAGGTCTTATATATTATGTTACTATTGCAGGCACATATGTGAAGACTCTTTGGACTTTAGTATTATTAATTAATTTTATTATTTTATTATTGCATAATTTTATTATTTATTAGTTTTAAAATGCAGGGTTCCTTCTTTTGTTTGCATTTTAAAATTATTGTGTTGAATAGAAGTTTGATTTCTGCCATCCAGACTTTCCCTAGGTACACACATTTGTGTAGTTTAAAAAACAAAGCAAGGTGCATCTTCAGAGAGAGAGAGAGAGAGAGAGAGAGAGACAGAGACAAAGAGGGGGGGGGCTGAGCATTTAAGCCTTAAATATGCATGTTAATTACTAAAAATTACAAGAATATGAAACCAGATATTACATAAATTATTTGATCTCAGGATAACAGTGACTTATACACTGACAATACCTTTTTTTTGCACATGTATATCAATATTCTATTTCTAGATTTCACATTACTTATGCAATTTCCATGAAAGTTTTCAAAAAAGGAATTGGCACCCTCTGCTTTAAAGTGGTAGTAAAGAATTCTGTGTGTGGATTACTAAGGAAGCCAGTTGTGTGCAGCCTTACTCTAGGGATGATCTCCTAGGGTTACTAGCTTGGCCCATGTTGTGTCCCTTTTCTTCTTTCTTGCTGTCGCTAATGCTTTATCAGGTTTTTTCTTTT